>NW_027305682.1:0-95000 GCF_039555335.1 Amphiura filiformis
TTGTGCCGAGTTCATAGCGCCTTACAATTTCTTTTTAGTTTTGGCGCTCTATAAATGTCAGTGAGTTTAATTTAGAAATAAACTTCTTGTTTTTACAGATAATTACAGATCAGCAATTGCTTCTTCTTGTTACCATCCTATTTATCATCGATGTGATCATCTTGACATTGTGGCAAGTTATTAGTCCTTGGTATATAGCTACAGATCAAGGCTTCGAAAGGGTAAGTACTTGCTTCACGAAAGTCAATTATAATATTATGACTAGCTTAGACCACAATTATAAAGGATAATCGAAATTAGCTGGTAGAGATCCACAAATATCAGATCCGATACTCCATTCTTAGATATCGGTGATTTTTGTTGGTAGTGTCTCGCAATATTAATAGCTTATTTATTTCTCCAAGGACGACCCACAAGTGGCAAATCAGAAGCTTCTACCTTACGTTGATTATTGTACATGTTCCTGGATAACGTACTGGATTATAGCGTTATGTGGATTCAAAGGACTGCTGCTTATCTTTGGAATGTTCTTAGCATGGGAAACAAGGAAGGTAAGTCAATGTGATTAGATTGCAGTAGACAACCACATTGACAGGCAGATTACGACACGCTAAGGGATAAGAATAGAATAAGAGAGACAAAGTCCGGGTAGCAAAGGCATATCATTTTGCGTGGCAGAATCATCCATACAACTAATTCGGAAAAACACAAAAACAAACAAACAAACAAACAAAAAATTATGAAAACAAAACCACTTCACAAAACCTAGCTATTTGTATGCCTTACTGGAATCATAAATGCTCTTTTCTGTACCACCAGTTCTTTAGCGAGCACATAATACGGTATGTCACAAGGACCGTCTACAAATACTTCAATGTTTAGGGTTATGACACCTCACATAAATACCTACAAATATATCTTCTTCCTCCGGACAATCATAGAATGGAACTCCCTACCTCCTTCCGTGAATAATGCCAAATCAGCAGACTGCTTGTAGAGTTTTATTAGTTTATAGTATTGTTGCAATGACGATCTGTGTACAGCTGATATTTTCTGCTGCTTGGCAACGGAGTTGCCAGTTAATTTTCCATTGGAAATCAGATCGTCAAAGACATGGCGTAAGTTGTATTGCCCCTCGTCTCTGTTCATGGTATTGCCCTGCTTCCTAATGGTGATTGCCTCCTTGATCCATCTCTTATATCTGTTACTCTCTTTGCCTACGATCCTAGCCTCCTCCCAGTCGATGACATGGTTATTTTCTACCACATGATATACAAAACTGTTATCAAACTTTTGTGATTGGCACTTACATGAGGTATCTCTTTGTATAATGCCCTGCTATTCAGCAAGCAGGCCAATGTCTGACTATGTTGTATGTCAACACATAATCCGACAGGACGCATCATTCCATATTTTAGGTGGGATATACCCGACGGGGACCCAGCTATGGCTGCCATTGAGGTGTAGGAATGCGTGGAATTGGATTTGTCTATAGAATCCTATAGACGTTGAAGTTTGTGCTTATCATTTTGACCACTCTCAAAAATACATTATGTTGGGCTTGGTAAAGAGGATATATAGGGCTCCATACAATAATCAAAAAACAAACAATACCTTGACTTCTTCAAAAGGCCTTTTCTTTCATATCCCGGCAAATAAATACCAGGATGTTGTATCCCAGAACTTGTGGAATATCTGGCCAGTTTGATGAACATGTCGCATTTCTGTTGCTGTACAGTCACCGTGCACCTATCGTTCATACCCCCAACATCTCGCTTTCTTCCGAGGAAATGTAGCAACAAGGGATAACATTGATGTCTCTTATACAAATGGAATCTGTTGAAAGCCTCATCGTAATATGATTCCCGTGTCTACTTCCTCGTGATTATACCATAAATCCTGCAGCTCTACTGTTGCCGAAGACTGAGCCTTCTGGTGATCCCCAAACTTGTTCTTTTTATGACTACTCACGAATACAAAGAATGCACTATGATCTTGTTGTGTTCTTTCTATGGATTTTTTAGCACCTCTATATATCTTAGGACAAAATGAGCCAAAATTAATTCCAATCACATGCACATTGTGTTGTTGGTAACAGTGGTGTAGCCTGGGGACAAATGGGGCAGCTGCCCCCTGTGAGAAGTCTTTCCCCCCATTGGGATGCTAGCCGCACTGATATGTAAGATTTCTAGCCTTTTTTGCACATTTTAGCCCATTTTCGTCAAGGTTCCCCCCCCCCCTTAAAAATTGTCTTGCATCCCCCTCTGAAAAAATGCTGGCTATGCCACTCTCTTGATACACCTTTCCGAAGGCTTACGCTCTACCAAAGGTCTTTTTACTCATATGTTTCCACCTTGTGGAACTATCTGCCTCAGGATATTGTTGAATGCACCTCCCTACCAGCCTTTGTGCACCGCTGGGCGAGTCCTTGCAGTATTTGGGCTTATTCTTACTCTTTCATGCAGCATATTGTAAATGTAATAATCATATGTTATTTTAATTTCTTGTAGCTACATGTATGTTTATAAAGTATATGGTATTAATTTTATGACTTTTCTGTATATTTTTATATACGTATAAATACATGTTTGTTGCTTATCTATGTTCTATCCTGGGCAGCAAGGGAGAAGAGTGCTGGTCACTGATTGCATGTCCCAGGTTAAAAAAATAAATTAATTTATTTAAATCTGCTGTTTGTCTCCACCTCGTGTAACCAGGTTTCCTTTTTTATTTCCTTCTATTCCACCTATTCCCTGTCCTCGTGTATTTTTTGTTTGTTTTTGTTTTGAAGTAATGGGCATCCCTTTAATTTAGTGTTCTCACTATTGGGTTTGTCCACGCTTTCTAGCCTATTGCTATAAATAAATAATTTACTTAAGTGGTATATATATGTAGAGAAAATTTGGAAGGCTTTCCAGCTTGTAACAATATATATATAGTGAAAAATATCAGACTAAAAAAGTACAATTTGTCCCAAAATGGACAAATGTTGGTGTTTCTAAGGCAAAATGCCTATTTAAAACCAACTGTGAATGATGTTGCCACTTTTCTTAATGTATCTATTGTTACGAGTCGTACTGACTCAAGGCCCAAATCACCTTTTACCCAAATTCACACGAATGCACAACACAAATACACTGTTTGATTAAGCTAACAAAATCTAAGTCTTTAATTGAAAGCAAGTTATGATTGGTACAATATATGACAACAAATGCACATACACAATAATCAAATATAATCACTCTTTAACTATTTAGTACTTAGCCAGCATTCTTCTTCTTGGTGATCATAAAGAGTTCTTGCAATGTTCTGGACGGCTGATGTATATCCTTATTCTCTTGCCCTGCGAAAATCAGCGAAGTCCTGTGTACACTTGTATTGATAAATATCCTTGCGAATATAATCCTCACACAAAAATGGCGTTGCTCTCTCCAAACCGTTATCTCCTTGCGCTGCTTTCTCCAAACTTAACTCCTTGCGCTGCTTTCTCCAAACTTAACTCCTTGCGCTGCTTTCTCCAAAACTGGTGCTATTTCCACCTTTCACACAATATCTCCAGGAAGCAGGACTGCGATGCAGTTGTCCCCACTTATATTGACAGTTGCCTTGAATCAGAAACCATAGATCATCATATTTAGATAATCTATGCATGAACCAGACTTCAGCAAGTCGACAGAAGAATATATATTCCTTTCTTGGAAGAATTACGCTCTTTGACGTATTGTAGATCTTCTCCGACAACACTGGCAGGCAGTAGTACATTAACTACAAAATATATTTCTGGTTTGCAATTTCCTTTCTTTGAAGGAATTGGACTGTAAGCGTATTAGCTAGATAGCCCAGATCAACACTATCAACTGTGAATAATTGTGTTTACATTTTCTTATATATCGAGCACTGGGAAATCCCAAGTATTAATAGCCAAATGTGATCTTGGGAATTCCCAAGCCTTAATTATAACATTAACCTTTCTCATTACATCACTTCCTTAGGGGAATTCCATGACATCATTTGCACTTTACAATCACAGGGGACTTTCCAATTGTGCAACACACTGAAAAGGGGAATTCCCAGCTATCCATTCAATTTGCTGAGAGGGGAATCCCTCAAATGTCTCATGAAATATATTTTAATTGTAAACAAAGATAATCAAATTAAATTACTCAGGGCCCATCACACTATATAGTTACTATTAGACGTTTCCATTGTTTCCGAAACCTAATAAATTAAATAGATTACAATGCTGTTTTTGGAAAAGATGTGTAAAAGGTTTTGGGCAAAATTACCAAAAACTACTAAAAGTTAAATTTGTACTTTTGGTAACATCCCATTCAATACATTGTGATATATGCCGGCAAGAAGTAAAATTGACCCAATGGCCATTCATCTATCAATTATATAGCAAAATAGGGCTTGGTGCTATTGTGCTATTTACTGGTTCAAACAGATGAAAGATTAGGATGACGAATATTATATGACCAGTGGTTTTGGCTTTTTCACGAGTCCTTCTTCTGCCCTAATGTACATTATGCCCCCATATTAAAAACAATGCCTTTCTTGATGATTTCAGGTTCAAATTAGTGCTCTTAATGATAGCAAGCTAATTGGAATCAGCGTATACAATGTTGTGATATTATGTATAATTGGTGGAGCTATTAGCCTTATTATTGACGACCCATCTACGCTCTACATATTTTTATCGAGTATAGTTTTGTTTTGCACAACCCTTACGCTAATTACTATCTTTGTACCCAAGGTAAGTTAAAACATTTCATAAATACTGAAATTCCTGATTGTATTTAATATTCTTGCTTCATATATTTCGTATTACTTTGTTGAGTTTTATGTATCACATGCATTTTGATGATTGATGAAAATAAAATATGAATAACTGAATGAATGAATGAAAATTGCTCGCCAATATCTGGCTTAGTTGGCCATAGACGTGGTACCTTTTTTGGCAAAATATAATACCGATTATTCAACTATGCACCTTGTCATCCCAAAGTTAAACTAATTCAAATTACCAATACATAACATTATCATAACATAACAAGCATTATTCATTTCGGGGATTGTCATCTTCTTCGGAATGGGTGGGGGTCATGAATGTACTGGGGGTCATAGACGTTTATACCAAAAATAGGGGGTCATATTTTTACACCAAAGATAGCGGTTATAAAATATATTAAGGCTGCTGACTCAAACTTTTCGCACGCTATACGTGTGCTTTCTTTTAACTTACAGTCAAAATAGGTGGACAATCTTATGTTACATAATGCAAAAACTTTTGCGTGTTCCGCGAGTTTTTTACAATTACCATCACAATTTTGCCGTGCTTTGCGCACTTTCTTTGAGCTTACAATCAAAAGTGATGCGCTCCGCGCCTTGTCCGACAAAGAATAATTTGTCAACCCGAGGTGGTCGTAAAAAATTAAGCCCACGATAGGGGGGTCGCAAATAATTGATTCCGGTGGTCACCGACATATTCATGTCCTCCCCCCTTGACATCCCCCTTAGTGCGTTTACAAAATAACCAATAAATAAATAAAGCGCTTTGCCAAACAGATATGTTTTAAGCTGTTGTTTGCTGAGCAAAGTTCACAAATTGCAATAAATCGACAATTTTATGTTGCTACCATTTTGTAAACAAAGAATTACTATCTTTCAGTAACTGCCATTTTAAAACTTGTTGCATCTCCTGTCTTCATTGGTACAGATCATTTCCGTTTATAAGTATCCTGACGGGCAGCCAATATCGACTATGAAAAGTGTCTCAGCACCCTCGATATCTTCCTCACGAGATACGAAGGAACTGCCGGATTCTAATTCAAATGTGGAAAACGTCAATTTGAAGAAACGAATTATCCAGGTAGTCACTTGCATAATTTGGCACATTGCATTGAATTTCTTGGAAAATCAGGGCATATTATCCGATCGTTATTCTAAAATTTGACGAACAGAAGATAAACCGTCCCTTTCTATTATGTTATTGATATTTTTGGTAATGTACATCAGTTTTTGCCATAGTCGCTACCCTAGATCGCTAACCAAACCCACACTCCATGAACCGAGTGAGGCACTTCACAGGATATAGGGCCGGTTTTAGTACTCTTTTATTTGGCTGTATGCAGAAATCAATTTTGGTCAATTTTCCCCCATTGAAAATCTTTCTAAGCCAATGTTATTTCATAATGATTTTCATTACATTTCAGCTGGAAGACGCATTAAGAAAAGCTCAGGGAGAAGGAAGGGCAGACAAAATTAATGTACTGTAGCATTGGGATCGAACCTCATCAAATTTTAACTTTCTGGTTTGATTGTCCCCGGAGGAGTTGCACTACTTGGAAGGTTCTACAGCACGTTATAAAGCCGTTATTCAACAATTCACAAAGAAAATGTTATGAAAAACTGCTTTTTATTATTACCAGAATTCTTTGTGATACAGTTGGGTGCTTTGCAAATTTCTGGAAAAAGGCATCTGGTAAATGTTAATATACATTATGTAATTATAAGATATTTAAACTTCAATAATAGCACGGCAATGATATTGATGTCATAATATAGCGACATTGAATATATTTTCACAAGTTGATTTCAAAGGTTTATATGATTCAAATTAGTTGTAGATTAATTAATTGTAGATTATGTAAGTTCCATTGCAAATGAACTAAAAAACGGGACTTGGTGTTAAATAAGTTTTGAAAATGTGCACACCTGCAACACAGCATTTTCCTTGGTAGCCATGTAATTTGTTTCCCTGTCTACCAATAGGTGGCAACATGTTTTGATTTGGACAATCTCAAAAAGTGGATAATTTTTCCTTGCTCTGAACTAATCATACAAAGTATTGTAAAATTGCGTAAATATCCAGTTTCATTAATTTGGCACAATAAGGCTATCCAAGTCAAGTTGTCAACTTGACTTGCCAAAAACTCTTGGCCCTGCGACATGCCACAAATTACTTGTGTCTACCCTTTTGCCCTGCCAAAAATTGCTTGTCCCCCTTTTAAACAGACAATTCAATTAGTAGATGATCCCAATTAAGACAAAATTTGGCTCAAAAAAATCCAAGCAAAACGTTATACATCTTTCAGACATACCTAAGATTATCTGTAGGGTGGGTTGATTTAATGATATGCTAATTATACGGGCAGTAGCGTAGCCAGCGGGGGGGGCGGGGGGGGGCAGAGTGCCAACCCTGACAAAAAAATGAAAGAAAAAAGTGCCCCTCTGACAAAAAATAAAAGAGAAAATCAGGAGGTCAAAGGAAAAGAAAAAGGGCAAGGAGCCCTTTTCTACCAAAATTCAGCCCGAAAATACAAAAATTTTGTACATTGTAAAAATAAAGCCCGTTCTATCCTGATAATGGGCAAAAATAGTGTAAAATACCAAAGTTTTACGCGCGCACATCATCCCAATAAAGCATTTTGTCTCTATGTATTGTATGATGCAACTGTAATTGTTTTCGTCTGTGCCCCCGAAATTTTATTTTTCCCCCCTGGCCAAAAAAGCTGGCTACGCCCCTGTATACGGGTATCTCTGGGCCTAAACCTTAACGCTGACATTCTGACTAGCGGAGTAAATATATGCTAATTATACGGATCTCTGTAATTCGGTAAAGGGCGGAGTGAAGCTAGAAAAAGAGAGGCCTACAAATCTAAGATGGGATGGTTTTGTAGTACCCTATATATAACCAGATATTTTTTAAATATTTTTAAACGTTTAAAAACGTTTTCTACCACCTTTTCTCACTGTTGGAGAAAATATCGTTCTTTATAATTAGATGAAGAAATTAACTTATAGCAACTAGAAATCAAAGATGGCATTTAAATAAAAGAATCAACTATTTTTGACAACTCAAAAGATGACAAGTTATTTGAGATTTTAATTATCATATCATGTGACAGAGACGTGAAAAGACATGGGTCCAAAACAGAAGGCACGATCTTATCCCGCATTTCGATTCCGATTAAGTATGTATTGTATTGGTCGATCGTGAACTTTCTTTGACACGTGACTTATGATCAATTTAGTGTGGCTTCTACCGGCAAAACCTGAGTTTAGGTATTATGGTCTCAGGGCAAAACATAACTCTGTCGAGGCAATTATCTTAATTTAAATCGTAAATTATTGGATAACATCAACAACAACAAAAAACATCATGTGCAACCCCATATCCTTTTATTTTTATAATGTAGTAGCACGTATACAAATTAAATTATCACTACACTGTGCATTTTAATCACTGTTTCTTTGCTCATGACAGTATTAACATAACATGCACTTATCATTTTTATGCGCAGTTTTACACTTACCATGCTTATGTAAGTACCGTATTCACCTATATTGCCTATCAAAATTTACCAACTTCATTGTTGATCATTTCTTGTACCCCTGTATGCTATCAAAGTTATTAATATATTACTAAGGAACACGTATTATGCTGCTGTCACAACATCACAAAAATGTTGTTTTATGTTTCAAACTTACAATAGGCCTATGTGTTGTACACTATAAATTCACTAAATATCATGATTATAAGCATTGTTAAAACTTATCGTCCGTAGTATATGTAGGCCCCCTATAGGCTATATTCGTACCTTATGCCATTACTTTATTTCTTTTTGTACTCGTCTTCTGTATGTAATAAAGTCATTTTTCTAACATACTTAATTATTATAAAATTCGTTGTCATTCTTACGACGCCTCATTCTTAGTTTCACACATTTGTAGACTTCATGCAGATATCAACATGATGCGTTACTCTGCAGCATATCCACATTATCCAAATATAAAACGGTCTTTTTCACACGCAAAATGCATATTACGAATAGACCTCTCACTTTACACAAGTATTGTCCGATTTTTCTTGGTCTGTTTTGCATAACAACCCTATGTCAGTCTTATTATTACAACCCTATGTTTTCAACAATCCTCGAAGTAAACTTTCAGTTTTTAAGCAATCATTTGAAAATTTTGACCTTTCATATACTTTTTCCCCAAAAAAAGACTTGCTTCTTTTTTGGGTTTTGGGGACAAAAACCATATCTTCAATACGAAAGGTCAAAGGTTTCAATCATCCTTGGCTTTTCGTACCAGCTACATACACTTTAATTACATCACTTAGATTTAAAAAGTTTACTTCGACAACTGTTTTAGTATCCCTATAAACAATATCAATTTTTAATCATTTGCCATACAATGTAAATTATATCGCGAATATCAAAATTGTTTGATATAATAACGACATTCTTAGTATTCAGAATGCAACTCCTTATGTCTGATGTGCTCTCATGTCCCACCAAAAATAATATCCAAACGCTCATACCTCAACCCTTAAGTTCTGTGTGTGTGTGGGGGGTGTCCCAGTTCAGTCATTCATACCATTATTCCCAATACTTATGTTAAACATTTACAATACCCTAAATCATTGACAGTTTTCTTTGGTACGCCCATTTCCTTTTTAAGGGTAGAGACTATAGAAATTTTTACCAAAGGAACATATTCTTGTTTATACCATGATATTGTTGTATCTCAATACTATCACAACTTCAGCTGTGTAACTTACCTAAAAAGTGGTTCTTTTAATTAAAAATGCAATAAATAAAGTCACTCTGCGCTTTTAGTACTGACCAGACTATAGTAATATTTTTAAATCACTCTGCGATTTTAGTACTGACCAGACTATAGTAATAATATTATGCAATACTAGCAGCTATTAATCATGCTTCAGTGGGCAAGTACCTCTAACTTTAAATGGTATTGAAATTGGTCTTGTCCGGGGGGGGGGGGACTTCCATATAGCTCAGTGGCGTTATTTTCTAGTGTCTATGGTGAATGTGACTGATGCGTAGTAGGCCTACATGTATTTAGGGCTGTAAAAAGCCTGTTCAGTGATTTCATCCGGAGAATGTAGAAATCCATGAATCAGCAAAATTTAGATTTTAGCACCTTGCCCAGCACCTTTGTTAGTTTTGATGTGCAAACCTTAAGCCCTGTATTAAAGACAAAGTAAGTTATTTTACATTAATCTCTAATTTCTCTACTTAGTAGAGAAATCAGCTATTATTATTATTTAATATCGGTATTTTATTTTACACATATCGTGGCCAAACGGCCAAATTACATGTAAAATTACAATTTGAACATACATATAAATATTAAACACTTTAAGAAAACTTTTAAAAGACATCAAAAATGGCATCTATATAGGGAAAAAAGTATTAGATCAGAAAAGCACTCGGTCATATTATTGCACGCAAAATATTAATTTAACCAAAATACTATTGCACTATGAAAAACATCAAAATATACTAAAATCCAAAAATATCATGCATAGGCGTAGATCCCGGGGGGATGGGGGGATTTATCCCCCCCAATATTTTGCCAGGGGGATGGTCCATACAGTCATCCCCCCCCCATGTCGATGCCTGATAATGGGTTTCTGATCAAATTAACCTCATATTTGCCCATTTTAGCCCCAAAAGTGCAAATTTATTCTACTTTTACACCATATTTCATCAGTTTAGCTTCAAAATACCTAAATTTTTCGAGCGCTTAGCGCGCAATTGTACCATAAAAATATTCTGTCGCTCGATTGACTATACTTCAATTTTTTTTTCCAACTCCATCCCCCCCATGTCAAAAAGAAATCTACGCCACTGATTAAATATGTCAAACATAATATAACAGTTGTACCAGACTATAAAAAGCAATCATGGCATTGGCAATGAAGAACAATCCCAAGAGGAGATTTAAAAGATTAACAAAATATGGAACGGGGCTTAAACTTTATCAATACCACTGCTTTCCTCGGTTCTTGCCAAAACGTTTTAAAATATCTAATGACAATTTTAATGATTTATCCTTCACTTTTAGGCATTTTATATAGAATTTAAATTTGTTTTACCATTTTATACTTTCGCTGGGATCAATGAATAGCCCTTAAATTAAGACCCCCCTTCGCTATCACCCAGCACATGGTTTGTCATCCACCCCCCCACACACACACACACACACACACTTGTTTCCCATTGGATCTATCGTCATCATGATTTAGACGCTTTTATTGTTTCATTGACAACTTTTATTATATTTATCACTGATAATGTTGCCAAAAAGTCTTTTGAAATTAGTAGGCGTCATTAGTAGATCTCATATAATTATTGAAGTGCTCCCCCGATAGTAAAATAATGACAGGCGTATGCTTAGTTTTGACATGTAAGAATACAAAATGATTTCCTGAGTTCTTAATGGGGAGTTATAAGCTCCATTGCAAAGTGAAAGCAGAGCGAGGTGTGTGGATGTGAGGGCATGTGTTGTGTTTATGGCCCGGGGTTTATATTATTAGGGGCAAGCATCGAAATAAGCAGATCTGGACCAGGAACCACACATTTGGAAAAAGCGGTTCCTGGTCCTTTGATTATCTAGTGAACCAGGAGGCATTTTTAAAGAGCTACGAGTCATTTAATTTTTAATTGTACATGTTACATACAAAAACCGATTTAACTAACAGGCTCTATTTGAAAAAAAATGTAGAGCCTGGTTCATATGATTTTGGTGTGGACCAGGAGCCAAAATGTTATGACCATTGGCTCCTGGGTGCCTGCTTATTTCGAGGCTTGGGGAGGGGTGGGTTAGGCAATTAACAGCTGCCTAGTATCATTCAACATTTCTGATACTGTTACGGCTTGAAATTTAAAGGCAGCGGGACTTTCGGATGCTCTCAGGAACAACTTTTACCACCTGATGAACAATCTCAAATGCTCTAATTTGCACCAACATGACAGTATAGATTAGGCCCATGAAAGTCAATTCCGAGTTTATCGTTACTTTTTTCAGGTTGGTGAGGTGACTTTTCATTTTCATTATTTCATCAGATTTCATTATTGACCTAAAATGCGTGTTGATTTGAAGCCAAACTCATACATGTGATTTATAAACATGTTTTTTTTTATATGGGTAAGGACTAGAAAAATTAGAAAAGAGCCTGGTTTCATGCTTCCAAGTTATGAATATATGTTTTACAAACAAAAATGTATGTTTCCAATTGCTAAAACTGGTGAAAACACTGATACTTTGAAAATAATGAATTATTTTGGCATTTTTGAAAATTTGATGCGGGTATTTTTGGTTTCCAAAAAGTGACGCGGGCGGGGGACGATAAACTCGGAATCGACTTTCACGCGCCTTATAGGAAATATATTCTATCAGTTAATGGTTTTATAGTTTATTATTTCGGTTTACCTAAAATAAAGAAATAATATCAGTAATAACTGTAAATAATGGTTTATGTCCATCTGAAGCCAAAATAATAGGATGAATTAAAAAATAAAACGCACTATACTAATATACTATATCTTGGAGCTGTGCATAGCGATAAACTAAACCAACAAACATAATAGAAAACAACAAGAAATAATACAGTTATATAGAAAACAGTCCCAGTACATAACTCACCGATAAATTACTCTCTTATTCATTTCACATTCATTTATCTAATGTGAATTACAATGTGACGCTTATTATACGCAAGACTGAGTCCAGCTGTTACAAATTTGATAACTCAATTCAAAACTTCTGAACACAGTACATTAGGATCAAGGGCGTTGGTTCGAATCAATTGTTTGAAATCAATCAATGTGAGAAAGAATTGGGATTCCAATGCGCTCAATGCATAGTGACTTGTATTCTGTCAGAACTGTCAACGCAAGCTATGGTAGTGCTGTGGTATTTTAAAGTGACTTGGAGGTGGTGTTCTGTTTAGGAATATTTTCGTCATTTTATGGTGGAGAAAAGTGCAAAAGACATTGCAAATAACGACGATCAAGGATTTCTATATATACATAGCCGAACCGGAATAGGTATGTAAACTACATACGACGTTTGAAGTAAATTCTTAATGTTCTTCATAGCAAGAACATATAAAACATTGTCAAAAATGCAACTTCTTACAAAAACGCTATATTCTCCGATAGTCCATATTTGCATGACTTCGGCGAACACTTTTGGTTCTCGTTTAAATTCTACCAATAGCACAGTCGATCTAAAGTTATCTGCGGTTAGAGGACAGTTTAGAGAACTCTTTTTGCTGGTTGTTTGGTTAAAAATCCCGATATTGTTTTAAATATCGGGATTCAAGCAGGCGACCCGTATGGTATGAAAAAGACGTTGCAAATTGTCAATGAAAGAGCTTATAAATTAAAATCACGGACATTTAGCTCAACAATAGGCATCTACATTCCAAGCGGAAACGCTTTTCAGAAACATACCCCACTTTTTTCAGCAATCGCTGAAACCTAAATATGCAATTCCAGGCGATTTGTAAAAAATAGCTTCAGCATATTTTACTATGAATTTGGGACACCGAAATAAATGCTTGCATTGGTGCCAGACCTATTATAATGATACGATAATTAGGCCCCCAATAATGGCTTTCATTTTAACCGTTATTTATTAAACTGAGATTTTTACTTTTTGAGAAATTAATGAATTTATCGAAAAACTTTTCGGAGAACGCTACTTTAATGATCCCATCCCTTAAGGTTAGCCGAGAGTTTTCCATGCGCTTGATTTCAGAGGGGTGTAAGTTCATAACAGAAACAGCCATGCAGAAAATGAAGAAGCGTACCGCACACCGTCGACGTCCTATACGATAAATATAAATTTAATACTCCGTTTTGGTGAGCGACGGGCGAGTGGTAGTGAGCGACAGGCGAGTGGTATTTTACTGAACGCAAGAAAAGGAGTTCTATCTGATTGGCTAGCAATCGATCGTTTAGGTCGCTCAGTAGTCAACTACAAACTCATGCATTCAATTCGATTGAAATCGATTATTCTATTATTGACGAAGATAAAGAGCGTGATAGTGTGTCAATAATGTACATTGTATTGCACCTGGTTTTACCAGCATTCCTTTATAAAATAATTTTCTCAAAGAGTTGAATATTATCAAAATTTTTAAAGCGGATTTCAAATGTTTTACATCAAAATTGCAGTTAAACATATCCACAGCAAAATACCGGTCCTCACTAATTAGTACATTTAATTTCCAGTTAGTACATTTAAACGAAACCTGTGATTTACGTGACAACAAATAAAATTTTCTTACAATAGAAATATCATATGGGATACTGATATGGTAGGCCGCAACCGCCACAACGTGGAGCTGCTACGCGTAGCTGACTTTTTGTTCCGTGGAGCCAAATTGACCAATCATGTTAGAGTTTTTCATTACTCGGAGGTAAAACTGACCAATCAAGTACAACTTACTCATTACGTGAAGCGAATTTAGTCATTAAGAATTTGCCAGACGAGCTTCACGTAGTTGCAAGATATCCTCGGTCACGATAGTTATGATTCAAAAAGTAATTTATGAAAAGTACGAACCGACTTATTATTAAGATGGACATGCACTCACAAGAAACTCATACAGTATTGTACACAACTATATAGCTAGGCAGAGTGGTGGTAAACCATGCACACAATTCTGCGATCTGCAGTGTATCGCCGGGAGCTGATTTGTACATCTTGCGCGGCGTGGCCTGCGGAATTCGACCTTCAGCAAACCAGTTCGGATTTACTTTATATACTAGTAGTAGGCCATACATACTGTAGTTACGGTACTGCCCGTTTTCCTATACACAATACTCAGTGCGCTCACCATTGACGCGTGACCTAGTGTATGTTAGAAGTATTATGCCATTGCCTATATGACGTCACTGTGTAAAAAATAACCAGTCAATATTTAAAGTATTCTCTGAAATTCTAGAAAATATAGTTTTGTAACATTTCCTACATTTTTAGCTAATTTAGGTGTTTGGAAATATTGGTACTTTTGTGTTTTAGGAAGGATATGTAAACGACAGATAACACCAAAAATATGAACAGATTATTTCTAAACCGTGTTAAGTCTGCAAACCATTATGCTTCTCATTTTCAAGAACGCTGGTTAACAATAAGCAGACTATTGTCTCATTTCGTAAACAAAAGCCCAGACAGTATTGTTACCTTGCGTTCGCTTTATAATCATTCACCCAACTGAAACTATAATACCAGCTCATTGTTCATTGCACAGGTAAAACAGACACAAGTGCAGTGTGTATTTAACCAGAGAAGATCTGATGTAACATAGTTGAGCTGTTTTCATTGAGTGTTATCTTGGTTTAATAGCTTTTAATGGGGTTTAAGTCCTTCAATGGTCGTGGTGAATTCTACTGTAGACATGACTGCATCATGATTATTTTAAAGTCAACAACATTCAACAATATGATCACCGTGTTAGTATGACAGTATCAGTACCGTGGGTGTCAGTGATCCTGGCCTGACACAGTAGACAAACAAACAAACACGCCACACACATGGCACATGCATGCAAGGTAACATTGACTATACACTAATCAAACAATGGTATTGATCCTGTACAACTGTTTGTGGTTTATTTACATTCGATTCATTTAAAATCCACATAGTAAACATTAATTTTGGCAAGAGTTTTCTCTCTGGAACGATGATGCATCAACTGGCTCCGCGTAATGAAAAGATCTAACATGATTGGTCAATTTAGCTCCGCGAAGCGAAAAGTAAGCTACGCGTAGCAGCTCCACGTTGTGGCGGTTACGGCCAGCCATATACTGATCATGCGAAAATCGTAAAACATAGAATAGAAACAGTGTGGCCGGCTCTCAAAATCTCAAATTGTATGCATAGCCTGAGTCGCACGGCCTATCTCGAACAAAATAGCTCAAAATCACCATGCGTAGTTGTTGAAAAACGTGAGGATTTATCGTACTACCACGGCAATTTTTAACACGAAGATATAGGGATGATGACGGTGTGTACCGGGACGTAGGCCTACTTACAATAGAATATCGATCCACGGTCAAGACATGAAAGCCTGAAACTTGGCTTAGCTCGTGCCCGGAGCTCGTGAGTCGCGGGGGGCGAGGGTAGGGGTCATGAGGGGCGGCATGCCGGGTCGGATGCCGAGGGTACACAAGCCGTTTTCGTCAATTTTCATAAGGATTTTATAAATTTTAAAATTGATTGGGGGCACTTCGAAGCTTCGTCAAGCTACATGTAGTACGCCCTGGAAAATGTGTTCATTTTGAATTTATAGCCTTGATATCTTTGATGAAATCAATGCTGCTATTCCCCTGATTACAATGTAATAGGGTACAACAATGACATCAACAACAATATCAAAAAGCAATTATTTGCAAATCGAATTTGGGAAGAATATCAACAAGACAGACTTAGCAGGTCTACAAATTTCTGAATTATATAAAGTGAAAAACAATCCATCACGATTCACTGCAGTCAGCGAATCAATCAAATAAAACTAAAAAGAAAGGAGCAAGAAAGAATAAAGAAATAGTTTAAAAGAGAAAGAAAGAGAGAAAGAAAAGAACGAAAAGAAAGAAAGAAAGAAAGAAAGAAAGAAAGAAAGAAAGAAAGAAAGAAAGAAAGAAAGAAAGAAAGAAAGAAAGAAAGAAAGAAAGAAAGAAAGAAAGAAAGAAAGAAAGAAAAAGACAATATGAAAAAAAGAAAGGGAGAAAGAAAAGAGGAAATTAGAAAGGAAGTAAAAATGAGAAAAGAGAAAAAAAAAAGAAGAAAATTCAGCCACACGGGGACTCGAACCCACAAAAATAGATCATAGCAGATTCCCAGTCCAACGCTCTATCCACTCGGCCATATATCACCTCACGCAACTGAATGCTCTCAAAACGGATACATATAACTATAATTGGATGCAATTACGTGATTACAATCGCGTCCGCACAATGGCTCTTAGAATAAACACGCATGTCGGCGCTGAAATTTTGAACGAACTGATGGAGGAAACACCTCGTTTTTTGCAATACTAGCTTCAATTTGGAGTGAAAATCAAATGGGATAGCAATTGGCAGAATGTTGAGAAATAATGTAGGTATTCAGATGTCTAAATTACCGTCCCGTAATCAAGATATCGATAATTTCACAAAACAGTTTTTTCTCAGGCAAGATTTTCGAAAATGTTCCCCAAAAACGGGCTTTTAAAATTTAATCGGTACTGTATTTGGTTCTTCCCCATGGCAACATTATTTCTTTAATCGATTTGTAGTACAATACAAAAAAGAAGAAAAAAATCGCTCGGCGTGGTTTTATACGGGGCGCACATTTGAAAAAAACGTCATGGAACGTGTTTTTGATCTTGTGAACATGGTGCGAAAAACGGCTTTAAACGAAGGATTTTCAAATTTATTCTAAAAATGTGTATAAACACACAAGAAAAATGTTAAGCTACATCCAATGCACCAACATTTCACTTGCTGCGATATTTGATTACTGAGAAAACTCTGTTTTAGAGAACAACTTTATACGTCTTTCATACGTTTTTTATACGTTTCTTTGTGTAACCTTAAAGGAATTTTTATTGTCTATTTTATCCCAGTATTTCGGGCCAAGTGGGCAACCGGTACGCCACTGATTTTAACAAGCACTACAGGAATTAAAGTCATGTTAAGTTTGCACTAAACAAACAGCTACAGGAAGCAAACTGGGTGACACAATTGACATTAATACCTTCACTTGCATTTTATTTGTTCTTTGCAATCATATATATTTCTATTTTCAAATATTTATATCACAATTATAACATACATTTTACTGTACAATTTTTACAATATATTTGTGTATTAGTATTAAACGCTTTTATCTCAAACACCTGTTTCTAACCATAAATAACAGATCATATATGGATATAGGTACTAATCTAAGCCCTGACCTATACAGATAAATCAATTCATGGTTTATGGGAAAATACTGACTTATACTTATAAATCTGTACATCAACTTTTTCCCGACAGGTGAAGTTTTGACATCTCGGTAAATCATTAAGATGTCAAACACATCATGTTGAGGAACTCCAACAAGAGTGTTTAACCCAGTAACCCAGCAAACACAAACGCGTTTTGGTTTTGGTCAAAACGATTTAATGACATTTAAATTTCAGGTTATATAAAGATCATGAACAATTTTTTAAAACGTTTATTTGAAAAATCACCACTACAACATTTTAAAATGATCAAAATGTTATTGTAAAATATTTTTAGAAAACATTTTTTCCCAATGTTTTGTCAACATTTACAACAATAACAATGTTATGATGTCTTGCATCAAGGTTTACAAAATGTGTTTTGAATGCTATTGAAACGTTTTATACCCTTTTTAACAGTTAAAAAAATCCATATGGTTTAATTTAATTATCCGGTTATAAGAGACCATAAACGTTTTAAAACTTTCTGTATGAAAAATAAAAAATAAAAACTACTACCATGTTTTTTTAAAGCTGGCAGAAGGTTAATTAATTAATAATAAAACCCACTCATATTATTTCTTGGTCAAAATATTATAAAGTGGGCGAGAAATAGCTAATTAAATTTTGCCTCCTAGAGAGTTATAATCGAGACCTGAAATTTAGACCCAATTTCGAGTCTCGTCTTTTTAAAGAAAACTTTATAATATTTTGACCAAGGCTAAATTTAATTAGCTATTTCTCTCCCACTTTATAATATTTTGGCCTAGAAATAATATGAGTGGCTTTTGAATGTCATTTGTCCATTAGAAAAGGTCAGTTTTCTTTAAAATAACGAGACTCGAAATTGGGTCTAAATTTCGAGTCTCGCTTATAACTCTCTAGGAGGCAAAATTTAATTAGCTATTTCTCGCCCACTTTATAATATTTTGGCCTAGAAATAATATGAGTGGCTTTTGAATGTTATTTGTCCATTAGAAAAGGTCAGTTTTCTGTAAAATGATGAGACTCGAAATTGGTCTAAATTTCGAGTCTTGATTATAACTCTCTAGGAGGCAAAGTCTAAATAGTTTTTTCACTGGAATAACAAGTTGTCAAAATTTGGTGATACATTTTTTACACATGAGGCTCATCCATGCGCTCAGTTTCTCATGGAGTGTTAGACATATGAACTATGTGACTGTTAATGACCGCTAGCTGAAGTGAAATCTACAGTATATCTGCATCAAAATTTGATTTTACTGCAAATTTTCTCTAAATTCCAAGTTATATTGGATGAGTCAAGTTTTGTATATTATAATAATAATATTGAACCAATTTCATGTGCAATATTGCAGAGTACATTGTGCATGTAGGCCTACGGTACTGCATAATTCTGAATCCGATTAAAGAGGGTCTAAATTTCATCATCCAATATGCATCCCTAAATAGTAATGACATTTTATGAACTTGCACATGGAATTAGATAAATATATATAGTATAGTATACAAAAAGTTTACTCACCTAATATATCTTGGAATTTGGAGAAAATTTACAGTAAAATCACTCTTTTATACAAATAACCTGTAGATTTCACTTTAGCTAGCTGTGGACGAAAAATTATGGGTAGTTGAAAGCATAAACCAGAGGGGGACTTCCTGCCAGCTGATTGGCCAAGTTATAGATATATTGATTGATATTTAGGGGTGCATATTGGGACTTTTACGAAACATGTTTTTGCCTATCTGACAAACAGCCTGATAATAATACTACTGGATTCATAATCCTCTATAATCCTCTAGACGTTAAAGTTAATGTTAAAGTAACTTCATTTCGCAAGCTCTCTACTGTGTGTGCACTCAACCTAGATCCATTGGTCAGTCCAGTGAGATGGACTGCATGGACAACCCCATTCAGATTGTGTGTGTGTGCTCAGTGCTGCATGGAAAACACAAAAGATGTCCAAATGAGTGAGCTGTTGTGCTGGTCATCCCTATTAATATGTATGTCTGTGAAACTCGATATTATAAAGTCAAAACTTGATAATTTGACACTCGATACTCGAAATTTGACACTCGATACTCGAAATTTGAGACTCGAAACTCGATATTATAAACTCGAAACTCGAAATTTGACACTCGATATTCGAAACTCGAAATATAAGACTCGAAATTCGAAATATGAGGCTCAAAACTCAAAATATGAGACTCGAAACTCGAAAAATGTAACTCGAAACTCGAAATATGAGACTCCAAACTCGAAATATAAGACTCGAAACTCGAAAAATTTAACTCGAAACTCGAAATATGAGACTCGAAACTCAAAACTCGAGACTCGAAAATTTGACTCGAGACTCGACACTCGAAGATAAGCAACACACATGAAAGGCAGGATTATTGGATAAAAGTGTCGTTCTTCATATTGTAACTGCAAATAGAACAACCAGTTGTTTTCCATTAAAAGTGTTCCAAAGTCAAGGCATATTTTAAACATTAATTGTCACATTTGATCTTCAGTTGGTGCTTCATCATCAATGTGAATCCGGTCCAGGGTTGTAACTACTATTTGAATATTATATATAACCAATGTTAGATTGCAAATTGTAAAATGATTTTAATCTATCATCATCAACCATATCATAACAGAATAAGATGACATCATTATTTCTTCAAAATTTTGCTAGAAAAAAAGGTGTAGAGCGAAGTCTAAAAATCGATTTCATAATTCTCAACGAGAAACGCACATTATTGGTTTGCAGTTTTGACATGTCACATTTGAGGTGTACTGTTCATTTGTATGTCTTATTATCGAAGGAAAATGTATCATGTTTGGTATCCAAATAATTGCACGAATTTACCTTTTCAAAATATGAACTTCGATTTCAACTCGGCCAATCCTAGTGAAAGATATGACGGTTCATAATGGTATCGAGAGTTTTGGGACACCCTGTATATATTTCATATCACTCATACATAAATATTGTAGACAACTCATTAGTTGATTATTTCCATGGAAATAATATTCTGACCCCAACCACCACCGGTTGAGAGCTTATAGGTAACGAAGCCTCCTTGCCTTGGTTAGATTAGAATACTTTGGTTAGACGTGTCGTGTACGTGTAGGGAAGAGCCACTCGACTCCTTAGCGTAATTTACGCGGTTACATGTCGATAGTCCGAAGGTTCATTAGTCCTAAAACCCAACAAGACTCGTTATAAACCCTAACACTTACCGTAACCATTATTAACGAATGAAAATGTATCATGTTTGGTATCCAAATAATTGCATGAATTTACTCTTTCCAAATATGTACTTCGATTTCAACTCGGCCAATCCTGGTGTCGAGACTTTTGGGACACTGAATATATTTTATATCACTCATACATAAATTGTAGACAGCTCATTGGCCGATCACCATTTGATTATTTCCAAGGAAATAATATTCTGACCCCCAACCACCACTACTGGTTGATAGTTTGTACGTAACGTGCTTTGGTTAGATTAGAATACTTTGGTTAGACGTGTCGTGTCCGTGTAGGAAGAGCCACTCGACTCCTTAGCGTAATTTACTCGGTTACATGTCGATAGTCCGAAGGGTCATTAGTCCTAAAACCCAACAAGAATCGTTATAAACCCTAACACTTACCGTAACCATACCCCAAACTTCACCCTACCCCTAACCTATAACGTAAACTCTAATCTTAATCCTCAACCTAAACATAATCTTAAAACTATTCTTAAATATAAACCTGATTCTAATCCTATCTCTGACCCTAACCTTAACTTAATCCTATCCCCTAACTCAACCTAACCATAACCGTAACCCTAACCTTCGTCAAAGGTTCTATCCATATTCAGCAATCAGCTATAGTACTGTTATTCAGTAACCTTAAATCTAACCCTAATCCTAACCAAAAATGCCTAAACCCCTTTACGGACTTCTGGTCCTTCGGAATTCCCTCAATAAAATGAATTAAGCCACGGCAGAGCTTGGAGTTGTGTTGTAAAATATGTTGAATTTATATGTATGAGTGATACAATATGAATATTAGAGAGATTGCGATTTCCAAGCGCCGTGATCGTACGCACATCTATCTATTCAAAATCACTCTCCTGTGACGGAACGTGGTCGCTTATTTGCCATTATTGAAGATTATGCACGTACGAATTGAACGCGCGGACAACGTAGAAAACACACAATATTTCTCCGGTAATAGTGTGATGATAAATAGGTCACACCTAGCTGAAGCGCACGTTAAATCAAACAACATTAAGGGAAGGGGTATGAACGTTTGGACAGTATTTATTGTGGGACATTAGAACACATCAGACATATCGAATTGCATTCTGAATACGTAGAATGTCCTTCTGATATCAAATAATTTTGATTTTTGAAATTCGCAATGTAATACACATTTTATGGCAAATCATTAAAAATTGATATTTTTGATATTTAACAGTACTCGAAGCAAACTTTATAAATATGATGAATTATACTTAACGTGTAGGTGGGATGAAAAGCCGACGATCAATTGAAAATTTTGACCTTTTGTATTGAAGATATGGATTTTTTCCCAAAGACATTCATGAATGTTGAACATACGGAGGAAAGTCTAACATTAATAGTGACGTGGTATATCGAAATGAGACACTTTTGGGCAGGATCGTAAATGGAGAAATAGCAAAAAATCTGCCAGGGTTGATTTTTTTCACAATTTGGGTTTGTTGCAAACTTGTGAATTTAATAATGTATAACTGGCATCTTGTATTTTTTGAGACATTTTTCAAGGTAATTCCTACTCTCAACATTGTCAATAATATTTTATAATTTTATAATACCATAACTTACGAACTCAATATCTTCGATTAGGAATGTTCGATTTAATTAGTAACATTTTGAAATAAAGCCATGATCTATGCACATAGTGGTCCTTAATCTACCGAAATATTGTTTTTTTGCAATCATAATATTCGGGAAGCACTGAAAAGCAATTAATTTTTGAGCGGCATGTTAGTCCCTTCTTGAAATCAAAATCAGGCCGTATTAAAAATGTTATATAAAGACCACATTTCTTGTTTGTCGCCCTCCATTGGCCAGTAATGCCTGAGCATAATCCAGCTTGGAACCAAGACTAGCGATATATGCACGTATGAACGCCCGTACGAACATTAAATGCCTGTAAGGGTCGAGGTATAATCACTCGGTGAAAGCTGGATCGTTCCATTCCACTTGTCGTTCCGGCTGTTGGAATGGAACAATCCAGCTTTCACTGAGTGATTATTGCGACCATCAAATTCATAGACAATTAATTGTTATACCATCGATACTTGAACACTTCAACCATTTATTTTATTGTATAGATTTAAGGTGTGGTACAATTGTTTTGGCTTAGATATCACTCGTGCGAATTTCTAAATGCATGTATAATATCCGATCGAGCCGGAATAAATACATGTATGACGCTCTGTATACAGGACAGACGGTTCAGGACCTCTAGCAACAGACCACTAAATGGTTCATCCGGGTGGTTCATTCGATGAACCAACCACGGGGATTGTGGTCGTTTGAATGTAATGCTTAGACGAGGATATTGAGAAGAATACTGCGTGTACTAAGTACCACTGGTTTACTTCAGAACATCAACTGCGCCACTTCTTAACGGGTTTCAATATGCGTTGCTTGTTGCTGTTACTAGCACTTAAGGCTGTGTTTGCAGATGTAACTGAAAATGTGACAACTTCTAAAGTTTACTCAACACCTGAGAGTAATACTACTATACATTTCACTGCAAATCCCGAATTTGAAACATGGAACGTAACAAGTCCGGTTTCATCATTGTTTACAGTTACTGAGCGTTCGGGAAGCAGCGATGATATTGAGGCAAACTTAACTTGTGCCGCGCTTTGCAGCAAATGTTCCTCTCACCGCGAAAGACTCCTTGAGAATTTTAGAAAACCAGGCGAGAAAATTCCGCTGTATATCAGCACATTTTATGAGGGGCCTGGTGGTGGATGGGATGGTACCGGCTGTGTTCCTGCAATAGAAATGGCATTCGACGACATCAACGCCAGAGAAGACATATTACCGCAATATGAATTACGGCCGATATGGAATGATACAAAGGTAAAGTTGATTTTAGTAGTGTTTCTCTCCTATGAGCTCTAAATTGGGTTTCTAATAGTTCTTTGAGTTGCTAACGTTATATTTAAGTGAAAAATAAAATCGATATTTTGTAGTGTTTTTCTCTTAAGCTACAGATTGGCTCTTCTTTTCAAATTCTAATTTAATCAATTTTCTACAGTTTCTTAATGCCTCAACCTTCTGTTTGATCTTATGTAGTGTTTATTTTGAGCTATAATTTCACAAATTGTATTCAATGACATCAACGCCATACGAGACATATAACAGCTATAAGGAATTACGATCGATATGGAATGATCTTTTGTATGTTTCTAATGGTGTTAAAATATTTATACACACTCTGATTTTTTCATTTTACCCGTCTTTCTAAGCAAAAAAAAACAAAAAAACCATTAGTTGTCAGGTATATATATGCATAAAATACATTTTGGATGTTTAATAAGTAAACATTTTATCATGTAACTAATTTTGATTTTAGAAGTTGAAAGTGAAACAAAAATGCATTAACAATGTAATAACTAAATTGATATAATAAAGACAATTTATACGATATTCCTGATTTAACAAATCGTTCTAAATAAATATATCACGGTATACAGTTGAAACTGCACCTTAGGGCTTACATAGGGTTGTAAAGTTGGGGGAAACTTTGGAAAGTTTTGGGAATAAAAAAGGGTCACAAATTTTGGAATTTGTGGGAATTTTCAATTTTGGCATATTTGCATTAAAAAAAATTGTCCAGAAAGTAATTATAGAATAAAAGATAGGATTTGACTATATCGTGTCACAATGGATGGACTGGCCAATATTTTGAATAGTGGATATGCATGCATAATATGCATGCATAATATATATGTGTAACCAGTTCCTGTTTGTGATGTTTATTTTGGTGAATTCAGTGAACAAAATCAGTGAAATGTGATCAGTAATCGCATCTGTTCTTCCCAATTATAAAATGAAATTTTCTTGATTAGCATCCTATGGTTGTGCAAAGGTGTGGAAACTTACTTAAGATGTTAATTCAAAAATACTCCGTACTTTTACAAACTCAACAACTTTGACTGATTTCAATTAAGTGTTAGTTGTTTTCCCCTTCTAGAAGGGAATCCCATATACTAATCATCCTTGGTCCAGACACCACAAGCTCAGGGCCGGATTTACCACAGAGAAAAGTGGGTCCGGGCCCAGGACACACGATATAAAGGGGGGGATGCAAAATTGACGCCTATGTGTGCATATGATTTTGACGAAATTAATCTCATATTTGACCACTTCAGCTTTAAAAAAGTCATCGCGATTTTTTCCGATTTAAACCATATTTGACCATTTAAGCTTTTATAAGGCATAATTTGTCGCGCGCTTCGCTCGCATTTGTACCATCAAAAGAACCATGTAACAGTACACTTGGGCCCATGAAAGGTTATCTGACCCTGCTTCTAGAATCCAAGTCGTTGGGGCAAACTCAAGACTTAAGAAATAAGAATTGATGGGTGATGAATTTCAAATGTCAAATGGTTCAATTTGGAGCTTGTAAGCATAATATACATTATAATACACTTGGGTGGTATATAGTAGTGTGTGTCCGCCCGGACCAGGGGCTATTTTAGCAGGGAAAAGTCATTGCACGCCGGGAAATGGAATGGGCTTTGTAAACGATATCGTTAGCAAAGCGTTGGGGTGGGGTGCAGGGCGGCTCTAGACCAGTCCGGGATGACCACATGAGGAACATCAAATGTGTAAATGGCCGTGGCCAATGGCCATGGCAGTCTGAATTGCAAATGGCCCAGTTAAAGCTAATTGGTGCACCAATTGTACACTATTGCTTTAAACAAAAAGTTGTACGAGTGTCCAAACCAGAAGCCAAAATGACCATTTTTTTATATCAATAACAGCAAAAAGTGCAGTGTAGCCGACTTGGTCATGAAATATATGTATCAACTTTCGCGGATCCAGTGGAGCCCGAGTGGACCCACCCATCCGTCCTCTAAACAAAAAATTAAGGCAATTTTGACCAAATTATTGCACAATGTCTCTACTCCTAGGATGGGTAAACCCTTGGGCTTCTTCCCAGAATAGCCAATAGAGTAGCATTTTTTTGTAAAATTTGGCGGTAAATTTTTCATGATTGGGCTTGCTGGCTCTCTCCGATCAAAACCTGGGTCAGCCCCTGATTATTACCCATGGGTCTTGTCTAGTTTATGGAAAGCGAAGATAAAGAAGGGGAAAAAGAAGAGAAAGAAAAGAGGCAAAAAGAAAAATGAAGAAAGAGAAGTGAAGGAGGAAAATGTAGAGTAAATCTACATAATCCCGCCCACCATGAGCTAATTTTGAGGCTGGCTACGCCACCGTTTGGTAATTATAAGAAACGCCGATCTCAAAAATTATATGCAGCATTTTAAGCACTTTATACAAGGTATTGACAAATCGTTTATACGCCAAGATATTTTATGGTTAAAATGCATCAATACTGATCGCTTGAAGCACGTTTTTTACTAAAGAAGGAACCAAGCTCTAAAAGCTTTATCTGTAAGGTAACAATTGCCATATTATATTTAATATTATAGCTTCAGTTTAGTTTCAGTTTCAGTTTAATATTATAGCTGCATGAGATGAGCTGTAAGATGTGCTATGAACTGGACTTAATTTCAGATAATATAAGGCAAATCAGCCTAATTGTTGGTATTTGCTTGTCATTAAGGAAGGAATCAAACTCTAAAAGCTTTTATCTCTAGAGTAATAGTAGTAAAATTTATACAGGGTGTCCTAGAAAAAATTACCCGGGAGAAGGAATTTGGACATAAGTCGAGAAATAGGCATCAGAATCCAAAAAATTAAAAATTAACTGATTGTGAAGAAACGAGCGATAACACAACACATGCGTCAATTCACTTCATTCCAAGTTTGAAAGAACGATCATTTAACACAATACACACTAATGGTTACATTCCCAGCAAACACAAAACGTTTTCGACATCATTCGCAAAAGGTTATAAAAGGTTGTCAGAAAACGTTTAAATGTCGGGTTATATAAAGGGTATATTAAGGGTATAAAACGTTTTCAGAACAATAAAAATCATTTTTTGATAATTTACTGCTCAGCAAACAAAAATGTTTTAGAGAAAACGTTTAAATGTCGGGTTATATAAAGGGTATAAAACGTTTTAATAACATTCCAAAAACATTTTTGAAAACTTGATACAAATATTCTAAACAGAATGTTATTTTGGGGTTGAAAAAATATTTTGTGAAAAATGTTTGCCCAAAATATTTACAATAACGTTTTAAAAAACGTTTTCATGACCTTTATACAACCCGACATTTAAATGTTATTAAAACGTTTTGAAAAAAAAACATTTTAAGAACATTTCTGTGTTTGCTGAGTGCAAATATTTTAACATAATGTTATTTAAGTGTTGACAAAATATTTGGCTAAAAATGTTTGCAAAAATAGTTTACAATAACATTTTTGAAAACATTTTTAAAATATTGTTATAGTGTGTTTTTCATACAAAACGTTTTAAAACGTTTTCATGACCTTTATATAACCCGACATTTTAATGTTATTAAAACGTTTTTATGTAAACCAAAAGCCAAAATATAACTTATTAAAAACGTTTTTAAAACGTTTTTGTGTTTGCTGGGTTGTCAATGGGCTTTACATTTAATTAGGTTTTCAAGCTGGCTAAAAGGTTAGTTTTCTTGCACATTATTTTTTGTAATGCAAAATTAAAATTGTTTAAAACATGAACATAAAGGTATGTTACGAGCCAGGCCAAAGACACCTTTATCCCAAATTCACTTTAGAATGCACAACAAAACACACTGATTAATTAAGTTAACAATATCTAAGTCTTTAATTGAATAACATTTGATTGGTATAATATACGACAACAAATGCACATACAAAATAATCACACAATCACAATGTTAATTACTCAGTACTTAACCAGCAGTCTTCTTTTAGGTGATCATAGAGTTCTTGCAATGTTCTGGAGGCTTACGTGTATGATGCGTAAGCCCCTTCCCTTGTTTGTATGATTATATTAGGCTGGCGGGTAAGCATCATTAATTGATCTCGTACACTGGTATGTAATGTGATGTTTGTACTGTTTACCCTGACTGCTCATATCCATAAGTTCCAGACTTGAGTCCTGTTTATCAGGGACAGTCTGTGTAGCTCAGTGGTTAGAACGCTCGCACCGCAAGCGAGAGGTCTAGGGTTCAGGTCCCCGCACAGGCAGGTATGTCCGGAGTTTTTACTCTGGTCTATCTGCATATGCATGTCATGTTTCCATTTGTAATTTCATGTTTAATTGTGCTAGTGTTCGATGCGCAATTCTACTTTCCCCTGTAGGTGGATTAGTATATTTTTCTAAAAATTAATATTAAGTACTTCATAAAAGAAGAACATTCAAAACTATGATCCATTTGTGAATTAGGCGACCAAATAAACAACAACAAACAAACAAACAAAAAACGTTCTACAAGCCAGACAAACCCAGGACTGTATTTCTTGGAAGAAAGATCCATTTTTCAACACATGCACCCCCCCAAGAAATTCCTGAACGGGCCTGAAAACATCCCTTGACATTGATCCAATTGGGATCTTGCATTTTCTTCTGCAAGCAACTTTTCTTCCGCTCCCTCGGAAAAATACCTCGGCCCAAAACAAAACCCTCCGATTTCACACAATGACCTCAAAATAGATTATTATTATTGTCTAAGTAAATTCACAAGTTAAGACTAGACAATATGATTGAAGCTACAACCCTGGACAAAAGGATTGGAATGAAATTAGTACGGTATTGCTTTTATCCTATTTTTGGCCCTGTTTAGAAACACAATTGATCACTTTAAATGCCAAAAAAATAAGTCTACAAACTTTATTTAGATCAACAAAAATCTGAAATCTATTCTGTAGAAATAAATACTAAGGAAAAATAAAATATCGGGATCAAAATAAAAAAGCGACCATGCAGGATTCGAACCCGTGCGGTCAAATCTGCTCGTTTAACTGGTACGCGCTCTACCAATGGAGCTATTTAATGTTACTCGATTTGTTTGCGATAATTTAGACCATATCAATGTATGAGTTTTACGGTATGCAGACACAATAAAGATTTTAATACTGTCTCTATACTGTTTACAGGCTTGCATACCGTGCATTTTTCTATTTATGTCAAGTTTTGGAATCTAATTTGTGAAGAAAAGGTCTGAATACTATTCAATAAGCCAATTATTATTGCATAAAACAAGTGGATTAGTTTAAAACACTTTTTATTCATTTATAAAGAATCTATAGTACAAAAGTGCAAGTAGAATTACAACGCCTCAATAGCTCAGTGGATAAGGCGACTGGCAGTTAACGGAAGGGCTTGGGTTCAATTCCCGGCATTTTTTTAAAATTAGTTTTGTTTTAATTTGCTTTTGCCTATGAATAAAAATTCAATTAAATGCTTCGTTTTTGTACTGAACATTTGATTTTAATTTTCCTTTCTACAGACTTACAATAAGAACAATATAGCTATAAAACCTGTAAAATATACTACACATGTTAACTATCTACTGAAGACGAAATAATGATTTTCTATGTATTTTGTATATTTTTTAACTTCAAAAAACATTTATTTCAGTTGTTCATGTTCTGTTTCTAAGATTATACTTTCATGAATTGCATTTATAATATTTCATTTACATGTAAAGGGTAAAATGAACATTTCTTGGATGTACAACACTTCTAATGCAATATATGACGTTATATGAGCTACTTTAGTTGAATTGCATGAACTTCAAATTAAAGGCTGCATGTACATAAATTGACCGCTCCCTTACACTAGTGACACTAAAACAATTTTGGTTTTGTCATTGAGGAAAAGACAATTAATTTTTTTATTTTGATGTAAATTTTCATGTAAATCGGACAAAGAATAAAAAAACTATAGCTATAAAACATGTGTCATTATGTAATTTCGGTAGCCTTAGAGACAACCCTGGACAAAAGGGTTGGAATGAAATTAGTACAGTATTGCAAATGAGCCCCGTCCCCCCGATTAATGTTGAATCCTGACATTTTGTTCATGTGCGCTCAGTAGTACCCAACATTGATTGGTGGGGCAGGGGGAGGTATTGGGGGTGAGGGTAATGTTTAGACTTGACACTCAAGAAAGTGCCATTTCATCACTCTAGAAATAACGAAAATATGACCATTACAAGGTGCACATTCTATTTTTCATTCCAACCTATTTTGTCTAGCATTGTAGTTCACTGATTTAAACAATCATAGTTTTATGTATTTCTTTCACGTTTCAGTGTGAAACAGGACCTGCTTCACGAGCGTTGTTTGATCAGTTATATCGTGAACCAACCAAGATTATGATACTTGGTGGTGGCTGCTCTCCTCCCGCGGAAGCTATTGCGAGTACGGCTCACTACTGGAATTTGATAACGGTAAGATAATGTTGATCCAATTTGATTATAATTACAAGAATTGGGTGATTCTATGTCAAATCACCAAACTAACCCCCTCTGATGTAAGGGGCTGAAAAGATAAAATGCCATTTTTGTTAGCTCCATCTGACCAACGGGCTTTGCCCGACGGCCCACTAAATATATATGCGGCATGATGTAAGGGCCAACAAAAAAATAGGATATAGCTTCTTACAAAAATTCGTATAATACTCAAAATCGGTTTCTTTCAGAACATTATTTGTAAAAATTTACCTCCAACTTTCACTTACAAAACATAATTTGTAAAGAAATTACTTCTTATACTTACACTTACAAACTCGATTTTCACTTCGTAAGAAATTCCTTTTGACACTTACACTTATAAATCTCGATTTTCATTTCGTAAGGAATTATATCTTACACTTAAAAGAATCGATTTTCATTTGCACGAAAGTACTTAGTATATGTCCATGCGCCATGAATTGGACAAAATTGTTACATGCTCGACAATATTACAATTAGGGATAAACATCAAATTTTCATGTTGCCCCTATTGCTACAAAAGATTGTTTTCTGGATAGAACTCATCAATAGAAGTATTTTGGTGGTTAAATGGTCAAAATCGTTCAAAAACTTTTCGAATTATGAATTTTCAAAGTTTCCCATTCTGACCGGTCATTGGAACGAAATAAAATGACAAGGTCCAAAAATAGCAATTGGGAGCAAAATTGCCATAAGCATATATTTACCTTTATATATTTCTTTATTTTAACATATATGCAAACATGAAACAAGCATATTGTGAAAGTATCAAAGTGGTTTCTTATGAAAAACTTTACTAGTCAATGGCATAAATTATTTTTTCAAACCGAGGCATTGAAATCATGCATTTAGAGAACATTTGGCAAAAATCATCCAAGATGGCCGATATGGCACAAAATGTCCAGGTGAACTTTTTTTTTCACCAAAAATTTCAATGTTATTGGGTTTAATATGACCAATTAGTAGGTGTATGCAAACAAAATCTTCAGTGTCATTGAAGGTCATTGACTCATTCACAACAATAGAGGTTGCCCACTTCACTCATCATGCTCATGTGTGACTTCTAACAAAAGGTGCTGGTTCCCTAGTATTCCTCATTCAAAACAATTCAATGCATGACCTCGGAGTTACCTGCATGACTTTCGCGGGCTATTTTGAAACAGTTATGGTTGCACATTCAGGTACTTCTTTTGAAAGTTCTAAACAAGGTATAGCCAGCAGCAAGTTGTAGATGGTATAGACGAATCCAACGAGCCAACTCATGGTCAGGATTTGGTCGGCCATGACGGGTCCCCGCATGCACCACACTGGTGTAGTGACTGCCCAATTGGGTGGATTAAAGCCGCTTAAAATCGATGTTAGATTCTTTTGTGTTGTAAACTGTCATCATTCTTTTGTCTACGTGTAACACGAGTGATAGAATGCAGTTTAAAATACCCTCCACGGCCGCATTATTTCACATTTTATGTGAGATTCAGCCGACGGGGACCCAACTTTGGCAGCCATTAAGGTATAGGAATGTGTGAATTTGGATTTGTCTATAGGCCTAAATATAAGAAAACGTTTAGGGTTGAAATCAGGTGAAAAATACATCGAATGAGCACCAAACTTTACATTTATGTTCAGAAAGGTGTCTTCTTAGCATGATTCGAAAGGAGTATGGAAATTCCAAAGGGAAGCTGGTGATTTAATTTGTAACTCGAGATCTACTTGTTTAATTTTTTAACCTTTTTACAGAGGGTATGATAGAGGTATTACTGGCAACTCTGCCAAATTACAGCTCAGTAGGCTACGTTTTTCACCTGATCTTATTGACATGAATATTTTGTGCCATTCTTGAGCAGTGCTGAACCCAGCCACTGGCAATTAAGCGCACTGTGGCGATATACCAATTTTGACTCGCACTTACAGGAAAATGAAATAAGTTATGTTGCTGTAATTTGCAAGATAGTTACAAAATATAATTGGCATTAACTTCCCCAATTTTTACAGACAAATATTGAAAAATAAAAGAATGAGACCAATTTAGAAATGTCTGTGCAAGTAGTGCACAGTTGAGCTCCCTGCATGTCTATGGGAGTGTTCTTATCAAGTTGATGGTTCATTGGTCATCCCTATTACAATATTACTTTTACACACACATTATTGCAATTCCCCACCGATTGGTCAGAAACCTACAAAACTATATATCATTATAAATCTGAAAGTGTCAGGAAGACAAATTTGCAACTTGTCAGTGAATATAATTTACATGGTGCCACAAATAACATACAAGGATTGGAACTTGAGAAACAAAGAATGGATGTGGAAACACATTTTAAAGAAAACGAACTTGAAGCAAAATATAAGTTTAAACAAGAGACATTAGAAAAACTAGGTGACCAATACTCAATGGGTTTCTCCTCAAAGTCTGGCTTTCATGTTACAAAGTATATTAAGCTTATGCCTAAGTTCAAAGAAAAAGAGGTAGTTAAGTATTTTCAACACTTTGAAAATATAGCTGAATTTGAACTGTTACAAAATAATTTTGAAAGGAAGGCAAGGAAAATCTCTACCAATAGAGGAAATGTAATAATAATAATAATAAGTTGGAAATATATTTGAGTTAGGGAAAATGATCAAATGTCAAAATAATTTGGATTCCACAGGGGACAAAATTGAAAAATTCTCTGATTTTTATCAAAATGATCTCAGATTGCCCCGCTTGCAAAAACATTTGAAAAAATAATAGTTTGCCATATCGCAGGGGGTTTGTTACATTCGTAATTTGGCAAAAAGATCAAAATCCATTGAGACCTGTTGACCTTGACCTATTTTGTGATGTTACCTATGTACCAAAACATCCAAACTTTGCTCATTTTTATTTATTGTTGCCAAAGGGACAATTTGAGACCAGTTGGATTAAAATTGAAACATATTTTAATTGTAGACAACTGTGGACCACAAAATGTGACCTTTGACCTTTTTGCCTTTAACTCAAGAAGTGTATGTCGGAGAGAGGTCAAATTGTACTTTTTTTTTAATCCTTATGATGAGAGCAATACATTGATATGGTTTTGACCAACTTCAACCCTTCATAAGCGGCCCTTTTGGATTTATACAAATTAGGTACTGTTCCACTACTTGGATTTTCGGGGACTTTTGATGTGTTATTTAATATGCTTTTCTGATATGAGTGGTGATTATATGGATTCTGTTGCAATTAGTGGTGGGTTAACCCCTTATTTTTCTAGATACAGGGTGAGTCATAAAAAGTGCAATAGAGAAAAGAATCCATTTTTATTTAAGAACCGAGTTGAACATTTTAGGTTTTAAAACATTTTATAAATAACATATCCATTAGTGATCATGTGTGAACAAATCAAGAAATTAGCATTTACCGTTTTGTTTTTATGACACATTTTATAGCGATGTCCAATTTTTATGTTTGTCCAAGAGACATCTAAAATTTGAATGTCAACCCACTCTTTGCAAGGTTGATTTAGAGCAACTGCCATTTTTTAATCTCATTAGCATTGAAATAAATTGGAGCACCCAAAGTGTTATTGCCCTTGGTCTTGTTTAAGGAGAAGAAACATTATTTGTTGTTATTTCCATATTCCCTTTATTTAAAGATGTTTATTCCCTATCAAAAACATATACATTTGTAGGCGGGGTTTTCAAATGTTGAAATGAAATGCGCGCAAATTGAAGTGGAGTGAATTACAAAATATCCAGTAAGTTGAACATATTGGGATTAAAAAAAACTGGAGTTGGAGTCGAGTGAGGTATGAAGGACTTACAGTAAGTTTGTTTGGACATAAAAAAAGAAATTAAAATAACGCAAAAATCAACCTTATTTAAGTTAAAGTCGGTTTCAGAGCTGGTGCCTGTATCGTGCATTGTGTGCGCTCATTCAAAATACATGGTACCTCGTGGACAAATAATGAAAGTGGGTATCGCAGCAATAGGAATCATAAAAATTTAACGGTACTAGCGAGTCACTTCATTTTTTCACAGATGGTGACTATTGAGTGTGGCATTTATAGAAATTTTCAATAATGGGAAAGTTCAACTTGGTTCTTACATAAATATCGATTCTTTACTCTATTGCACTTTTTTTGACTCACCCTGTATTATGTTTTGATTGATCTTTTCCTACCTTTTTCGCGATATGTATTCGCCGTAAAAGTGATGTTGTAACAGGATTAACTCCCATAACAATAGATGAATACAATTTTTGAATATATCGCCCTGCACTACAAGCAAGTTGCACTCATCACCTGTATGTCTACAATCATAGATAGAATACAATACCGTTCTTTTCAAAGATACTAATCTTACAGGTGCCATTGATCAGCATGATATGAATGTTCTATAAAATTACAATCCAGGTACGCTCGTATTTATCTCTGTTTTTTGACATCTATGACTCAATGCAGAGGTACCGCGTGAACGTACTGGCGCAGTGCGATATATTAAAAAATTGTATTCATCTATTGCTATGGTAATTAATCCTGTTACATCATCACTTCTACGGCGAATAACGCTCAATAAATTGAGTGATAACAAGTACCTGCCCTGACGAATGAAGTAAAACATTAGGATATATCAGGTGTAACATTACTTGATATGTCGATGTATTTTTTCTTATTTTGGGACACTTTGACCTCTGACATATCGGGGAAATGGCTGTAATTATTAATAATTCATTTATTATTGTAATAATCTTATCATTACAAATAATAAAATAAATAATTTATACAATAACCGAATTTTTGGGTTTGTTTTTATTCTGGTAACACGTTTTAAATTATATTTTGTACGCACAAAACCCCAATTTTTCTGAATTTTCCCGATAGGTCAAAGGACAAAGTGTCCCAAAACTGCAAAAGCTGTCCCACAATGCATTGCAAACTTCCAATACCGATTGGGCTTATTGTTATTGCTTTTCATTGGTGGGTGGCATTATTTTTATATTCAGGTTGCCTATGGAGCTGAGTCGCCATCTTTGTCAAATCGAAAGTTGTATCCCTACTTCTACCGTTCCAACTCACCAGCTTCCGTTTATAACTACTTGCGCATTCGATTACTAAAGGAATATGGATGGAATCGAGTAGCAACTATTCACGAGAACAGGGAGCACTTTAAATTGGTAAATTCACGACGATCTTTTTAATGTTCACTTTCGAACAAAATATTTGTGGTAATATTATGTTCTGACATAAAACAACTTAATTCAGAGCCACAGTTAGCTCCTACTAACTTGTGAATTTAACCAACACATTTTTAATTATTCAATTTTTAATTAGAGTTGCCGAGGTCTTAATGCATGGCCCAGCGAGCATTTACTTTAAAAAAAGAAAGTATACGCTTTTGACGTCTTTCTGTTGCGACAGTATTACTTTGACTATTGTCCATCAAGATTCACAAAGCTAAAATTAGATAGCTGGAAATGGTAGGCTATTTTATTACTTCTGATTGTGCATCATATTACTTGAAATACTTACAATAATAATAATTATATAATTATAATAATAACTAAAAACTTTGGCTACTGACTGGCAACCGGATTCCGCTATATAATTATACTCACGAAACGCAAAAACATAAAATTGAAACGGAGGATATTCACTTAGAACGCTACTCACCATGTTATTCATAGGGCCGCTGAAGACTCCGAGCATTCGACGTGTAATATTTGATGTAACATATCTACGTTACTCAATCTGGTCCTATTCTATTTCCAGTAATGTTTAAGTTCTAACGAATGTTTGATGACGTAAAATCGATGATATGTTACGTATAATATCTGGTAGAAATATATTATCGATTTTACGTCATCAAACATTCGTTAGAACTTTAACATTACTGGAAATAGGATGGGACTAGATTGAATAACTTAGATATGTTACATCAAATATTTTACGTCGAATAAAAAGTCTGTAGGATCACTTAGTCGTAAAAAGTCGATCGATACATGTTGAAATCAGCACAATTCAGAGATACACATTTTTGTTGGAATTAACTTTTTAGCGTTTCAAACCAATATAGTTCGCTAAAGAAAGATTTTCCCCACCTCTATAAGGTACATCGTGTGGGCCTATTATAGTTTTGTCAGAATATCCGTTTTGATTTCACTTTTTTTTCACTTGCTACTGCCAAAATGTCCAACTCAGTATTTCATTTCCAATATAACCAGCAGAAATAATCAATATTTCTATTGTGGCTTGCAAATTCATTCATCCATGGGTACATTCGCGAGTTGATTTTGACAAAATTGCCACGGAATTGAAAAATAGTGCAATCAAAATCGAAATTCTGACAAAACTATGGCATATATCCCTATATGATATGCTTATGATTAGCGAATTATATTACTTTGAAAAGCAAAAAAATGTTGCCCCCCTAAAAAAAGCCTTTGAAAATCTTACACTAGAAGTCTAAATTTTACAGCAGGGTTTGAAAAAAAAAATATACAGTACCAAGCATTATAGTATTTTTCTGACATTTACCGAAGAAATGAAAATTATTGCTTTTCATTTGACCGAGACAATTAATTATGAAGTGAAAAGGTGTAACTAAAAATGTTGCTAATTTCAAAACCGAATTCGATTGTTTCCAGTGCATACTTAAATGACTGAGTGGGTCTTGTATAACAATAGCCATCGTTCTGAGTGCATACTAGATCGTGAGGAAAGGTAGTTTGAGCGGGAAATTCGAAAAGCTATTTGTGAACGAGTGGAGAAGCCATCTCTTAACAAACGAAAGGGGTCTGAGATTTCAATCAATAATCCATATTCCTTGCCGACTGACACGTGACCATATAACAGTTGCCAGATGAAGTCCAATGAGATTGGATGAAAAAATTGAAAGTTCAGTCCAGTATTTTATTCGTAATTTACCTACAGAGCTAAGTGCTAAAGTATGTAGTCTGCGATATTTCTGATTCAATTTTGTAACTTTTTCCTGAGCATCTCTAATACTTTCTAGCGCAGATGTTAACGTGACTTTTTTCTTGATATACAATTTGTAACTCGCAGACAAAGTAAAATCGGCCTTTTTCGTAAAGCATATCAATTCCTAATGCCCCGAAAGTCAAGCATCTTGTTCTCACTATGCACTGAAAACCCATAGTTGCATACCTGGCTGCACACAAGGTTGTTAATAACTGAAATTTGTGTGGGCGGATTACACGGAAAATGGCTCAATTTGGGGGAAAATTGTGTGTATTTAAGATTAAAACGCAACAAAACGCATGCATTGAATGATTTAAAAAAACTTTTATTCAAAACATGCAGGAGACATTTTGGCATACTTTGATGCCTTTTGAGACCCGCCTATTCTAAATTTTCCGTGTAGGTCGATAGATGTAATAAAAAGACACTAGTTTGTCTACATACAGGATAAATATATTTCGTTAATGACTTTCATGGTTTGAATTCTTTGATAATTTAATTTTGATGCATATATATAAAGTACAGCAAATAACACTTCTTTCAGGCTATGGACCATATGCATGACTTATTGAAAGAAGCTAATATCACCTTGGTGACATCAGAAAGTTTCTTCACCAATCCCAGAAACCAACTTGAAAACATCAAGGTAAGCCGATTAATACATCCCTACAACTGCACATTTTACATGCATTTCGGTCTACTAAAATACAAATCCTCTACACAACAGACAACGTGGCGTACACATTCAATCGGTAAAAATCGTTAAGAATTTAACAGTGTAAATAAATAGGGAAAACCCAATTCTGACGATTTTTCTACAAATATTATCTTATTCTTTAGAGAAAGGATGCAAAGATCATCATTGGCAACATGTTCCCGGAAATGGCACGGAAGGTATTTTGTGAGGTAAGGTCAGAGCTACCCAGTTATAAGCTTGTTAATTCAATATTTGGTTCCAAAATCTGGGTCTTTCGTTGCATCGGCGTATAAATCGTACACTATTTGGGACCTACGGTATTAACATACCGACCTTGAACAACATTAGTCATGAGTACAAACTAAACATTTATTTTACTCACTGTCTGAGTAGCATCATTGAATGTAACGGAAATAATAAAGGATAAAATGCATTTATAAGCAATGCAACGGAGAGTTTGGCGTAAGTGTGATAAACGACAAGATCAAAACAAATATTACACACCCTAATTTCGATTCAATTATACCTTAGGAATATCGCAATTCAGAAGACAAAACCATTGGTGTTTAATTTGCAAATAAACAGTTTCCGGACGACATTGTAAAAGCTGTCGTTAGCACAATTCATTATTCCTAATGTTGTTTTTTCTTCAAAGAATCGTTATTCTGAATTTTGGACTGATGTACCTACGAAACAAAAACCTTTTGGAGCCTGTAAAAGACCTCTGTCAGCAAACCAGCTCGTGTGCCCTTCCAGAGGCGGATCCTTTGGGCTATTAGTTATTGTACTATTCACAGAGTACTGTTTTTAATCTTGCATATTATACTCAAGAAGATCAAACATTCTGGATATGTCTCATGTTTGCACTTTACTACCAAATGGTATAATATATTATATTTTACCTAATTGTGACATTTATTAACATGATTAATGAATATACCATAATTATACCAACATATTGATATAACATTTGTATAAAAAGCCTTTCAATGCAAGCCTCATGCATTTGGAAGCCCTATAGTTATGGCAACAATTTTATTGCTAGCATAATGCATTACATTAAATTCATCATAAAGTGTCATTGCAATAAAGAAATTGCTTGGAAAATAGAAATGTTATAATATTATAACAGTGCACACAATGAACATTTTGCAGTGTTTAAATATTGACTCAGTTACGACATTCCATTTGCTTTCATGTGACATCCATATAATTGTGATTTTTTCCCCATAAAATACAGTGTCTCAAATATGGAAGGCCATACATATAATTTTGATTATTTTTTTCAGCAGAGATGATTGCACAAGCTTCATCTATAGCTCCAAAATATAAACATGGATGTTCAAGCAAAAATGATTAAGAGTCAATATCTGCCATTTCATAATATCTGTGCACTACCGGTTGTAAAATGCGTATTCTGTGAAAACGCTTTTTAATACGTAAAGCGTGACATCGATGCAACATTATCCAAGCAGGAAGCGATAGAACCCATGTCCCATTGAAAAGCATTTTCCCACGAATATACACTCAGCTACTGTGCAAAGGCTACAGACAAATATATCGATAACAAGTTCCGCCGAGAGCTTAGCTACGACAATGGGAAACCATGTGAACAAAACCTAAACCAAAACTAAAGCCAGGAACTTGAAAAGGCCCATTGTCATGATTGTACCTCATCCAATTCACATAATGCAATACACATAGCCTGCAGTATCAAATTACTAAAATATTAGGGCTTAAATATTTTACTTGCTAATGACATAATGCTTTGAACTTTCACTATGTAACTCATATAATTACCTTCTTTCGGCATCTTCTAAAGTGTGATGACATTGTTTAATAAGAAATTATGAGAATTTGTTTGCTACTTTAGTTAAAATAAAACATGAATAAAACAATTGAAAATATATTCTAAGATAAACATTATTGCCAAGGTACCAGTATTTGACCAGGGAGTATTTTCCCAGTATAAATCTGTATTCCACAGTATTTTCTAGTATTTGGAAATAATTTGCAACCCCTTTTTTTAATCAATTCTTACGCTTGTATATTAAAGGTTAGGCCTATACATACAGTTGCACAAATAATAGGTCAGGTGTAAAAAGTTTTTAAAAAACAACAACAAAACAGAAAACAGAAAAAAAAAACAGAAAATTTTATTAAGTGCAGACTGCTTAAATGTAATGCTCAAAAGCTGCAAATGAGTATGTATATCTGGAGTAATTCCAACTCATATATCAAATCTATTAAAAAAGAACCACAAAACCCTTGTTTACGATTTTGACTCAGATTTATGTGCTCCTTGGATTCTTTGTTTGGAAATTGCTAAAATAATTTCAATACTAGGCTTATAATATGATTGTGTACTGTTATTCCTGCTCCAAAGTTACAACTGAACTTCAATCAAATGAATATGGTAAATGTCACAGGAGGCTTAAATACATTCCCACAATGCTCTATGATTGGTACATTTTTGATCAATACAACCTCATTTTAAAGGCAAGGTCCCCATTACCACTCACATAAAAATTGAATTTGATTTTCGTATAAAACAACATTAATATTGTCCCACTACATTAATTTCATTCATAAGTCTCAATGTTTTGAATGTTAGATAAAAGGATGAAAATACAAGATATTTGCAAACCATCCCAGTGCAAGGTATGGTCAACTGTGCCACATGTGTACAAAAGGCAGACATACCAAGGCCAAATACTATAATTTAATGATTATTATTGAATGATGTCCAATTTGTTCAAAATAATTACTGCGTGGGCATATTTAATTGAGCAATGAACAGGTTTGAATTTATTGGGTGGGTATTTCCACCCAGTTTACCTGTTATTTACCTCCTAGTTAGATTGCACCTATCAGTTCACTAGAAATACTGCAGGTGTGGAGATAGCGAGCCCCTCTATAACACCTCTAAAATTACTAGGTTACTCCAGATCGGAGGTAAGCAAAATAGAACAATGTATAAGGGAACATGCAATAACACAGGTAAGGCAATTACACAGAATAAAATCAATAACTTTGTGCAGAATTACAAGCACAGTTATGAAATCAAACAATCTGTACCGAAAAAAATATATATATATTGTTTTGCATGTTACATAACAGTTATGATTGAATTTAATTTTGTTATGAATAAGTGGCATGTGTTAGGAATTAGTTTTTGTTATTGTTGACTTGTTGTTTTTGCTTGTATATCTCTTAAACATTTCAGGCATACAAGGAAGGTATAACTGGAAAAGGTTATGTGTGGATTATGTTGGGGTGGTATGAACATAAATTCTGGGAGATACCGAAAATGCTGAAGATATCATTGACTGCACACCGGAAGAGATGGAACAAGCAGTTGATAGATTTATTGGTATTCAGATCGCGTTACTGAATGATCCCGCCACAATTACAGTTGCAAATATAGTAAGTTGCCTATTGCCATTTGATTGAGTACCATCAGTTTGTCAAATCCTTACTAGTGCAGACTATGATTGATATTTCATACAAGCTGACATTCAAATGTTTAAACAAACACAAAGGTAACTAGAAGTGCAGTGGTCCTTCTACCACAAAGACAGTTGTTTTGACCTTTAGCCCTAAAGGTACATGGGCAAATTTGTGAGCAGACCATATTATATGCATAGGCGAATGTCAATGCATGTGCAAATGGTGTTATGGTTAAAGGGACATTTTGTAATCCACAGCCTCATGCCCCCACTTTTCTCAAAAGAAATGGAATATTTATACCACTGGAAACCTGACCTCAATCAACTACCCCTTAATGACCTTTTGACCACAAATCTGTGAGCACCCTATCGACACTGGCTATTGTCATTGCGCCTATGCAAGTCATTTTGAAGGTATTTCGCCTCTGACAGAATTGAACCATTAATGACCTTTGACCCCAAATCTGTGAACACCCTATATAGACACTGGCTAATGTCAGTGCATGTGTGCAAGTGGTGTCACCCTTCTATGATGTTTGTTGCAGGAGCAGCATTTTGAAAGTATATCTCGAACCAGAAGTGGCCCTTAATGGCCTTTTGACCCCAAAATTTTATACACTCCATGGACACTGACTAATGCCAATGCACATGTACAAGTGGCGTCACCCATGCTATGTTGCAAATGGCAGAAGATACATTTGAAGGTATTTCGTCTCGGACCAGAAGTGATCCCTTAGAATTGGAAAGAAAGAGTAGACAATCATAACTTCGTCCACGACTGTAAACTATACCTAAATTGTGGCCATAGACCACAAACTTAGCTGGGGCGTGTTGGTGTTTTGGAGGTGTCTGACCCCTGCAAAATGCTCCCCTGGTCATGAGGATTGTTGTCATCGAGTTTGAGCCCCGTGCCCTTTATATATGTCCAGATAACACAATTCTAAGATTTGACCCCAGATGACCTTTGTCCTGACCTCTGCAAAATGTTCCAAAATGATTCCCCAGTCATGAAGTTTGTTGTCATCGAGTTTGAACCTCGTGTGCAGAAAATGCATTTCTAAGATTTGACATCTGCATGACCTTTTACCCCCAAATCTGTGAAACCCTAAAGGCACGTGGTAATAACAATGCATGTGTGCAAGTGGCGTCACCCTGCTATGTTGTTTGTAGAAGAAGAAGTATTTTGTGTGTCAACAATCACGTTTTTGGCCGTATAGACTGGATATAGCCGATGCATAGGTGCAAGAATAAGAAGAAGAAGAAGAAGAAGAAGAAGAAGAAGAAGAAAGATTCGATAGCAAATCAAGACCTAACCGTAACGAATATCATGGCTAGAGCTGATCACTGCATTTAATGTGACGAAAGTCACGGCTACGTAAAGAAACTAGATATGCTGCGGTCTCAAAAGACCACGAAGTCTAGCCGTTTTTGTGAAAAATGTAGGCACTAAGTTTATAACAATTTATCTAATAAACAATGTAACCTTTGGTTGACCTTTGATGACCTTAAAATGACCTCCATCATGTTTCAGATCATATTATTATCACATAATTGTACTAATTTCATTCAAAATAAACAAACTTTTTAATTTTACCCCTTTTGACATTTGGTTAACCTTTGGTGACCTTGAAATGACCTCCACCATATTTTGAATCATATCAGGATCCCGTATACTAATTCTCATTTAAATTGATAAACTTTGAAATTTACCCTTTTGACCCCAAAACAGAACCCTCCTCAATGTTTAAGCCAAATCTGATTACAGTATATTATGCATGCAAACAATGCTAGAGTCCTTTTGGCATTATTCTGATGATCACAGTATTTCATATGCAGCAAATGGTGAATTTTAAAGTGATTTTCAGTAATCAACCCTGTTTGATCCCTGTATGACCTTGAACTTAAAATATGCGAGGACCCCTTAGACTCCAGTTAAGGTCAATGAATATGTGTCATTTCTGTACCATGCAGGAAAAGAAGTGACCTTGAAATGACCTCTGATGACTTTAAAATGACTTTGGAAAATTGTCTTTTCGTAAAAAAAGTAGGCACTAAGTTTAATAACAATCTATATAGTACAAACATTTGACATTGGTTGACCTCTGATGACCTTGAAATGACCTCCATCGTGTTTTGCATCATATCAATATCACATATATTCATTTCATTCATATTGAACAAACTTTGAATTTTACCCTTTTGACATTTGGTTGACTTCTGTTGACCTTGAAATAACTCATCATATTTTGAATAATATCAAGATCACATACGCTAATTTTCATTCAAATTGGACAAACTTTAAAATCTTACCCTTTTTGATCCCGTCTCGTCAACGACTCGATATAAATATTTTGTTTTAATATTTTGTCACAATGACAGACTTCGACAGAATATGTTATGCGTTTAAAATATAGACTAACTCAACCAGAATATCTCAAGTATAGTTATGAGCCATGGGGGACTACTGGTTATGATGGCGTGTGGATTATTGCGTTGATGTTACATGAAGCAGCACTGGTGCTTGAGAGAAAATATGCTACCAAACGACTAGAGGATTTTACATATAGTGATTCAGAAATGAGAGATTTGTTTTTTAAACTTCTTGCAGATGTTCAATTTGAAGGCGTATCCGTAAGTTTCATTATATTTTCTTAATTAACACGATGGGCGAGATTTACTTTGAAACAATCTTTGAAATTATTTTTCTTGGTCAAATAAAAAGCTATCATTTTATTTTTTTCAGTAATGTCAGATAAAAACATGGCATTTGGATATACCGGTTTTTTTTTAATCCTGGTGTTAAAATTAGGCATGAAATTGTGCCTTTTAGTGTAAGATATTTTATTTTTATATACCTCAACTTCGCCCATGAGCTTTTTTTGAATTAATTCTTAGCGTTTCAAATTAATATAGTTCGATAAATAAAGATTTTTTCCATCTCTATAAGCTACATCGTGTGGGTCTGTATATTATAGTTTTGTCAGAATATCCGTTTTGATTTCCCCTTTTTTTCACTTTCGACTGCCAAAATGTCCAATTCAGTACTTCATTTCTATTATAACCAGCAGAAATAATCGATATTTCTATTGTGGCTTGCAAAATCATCTATCCATGGGTACATTCGCAAGTTTATTTTGACGTAGTAGGAATTGAAAAATGGTGCTATCAAAACCGAAATTCTGACAAAACCATGATATATAGCCCTATATGATGTGCTTTAGAAAGTTGAGAAATATCTTTCATTAGCGAATTATGTTACTTTGAAAACGCGAAAACGTTGACCCCAAAATAGCACATGGGGTAAGTTGAAGCTCAGAAAATTAGGCTAGAAGCCTAAATGTCTTACCTAAGTTAAACACCAGGGTTTGATTGAAAAAAAATACAGTACCAAACATCATATTTTTTCTCTGACCAAATGAAAATGATTACTTTTCATTTGGCTGAGAAAATTAATTTTACAGTGAAAAGCTGTAACTAAAAAATTTTGCCCATTTCAACAACAAATTCGATCGTTTGTATTGCCTCACTAAATGACTGAGTGAGCCTTCGTATGACAATAGCCATAGATTCACTAGTGTTCTGAGTGTCTTGGTTATATCAACTTAACAAGCATGCTTATAATTATTCTATATAAAATAAACGGAGTATGATAAACCGTACAGAATGAATAAGAAACTCAGTGTCATTTTTATGGCAGTTACAGACAATATGCTGCCTGATCATCATCATCAAGATGTGTAAAATATAGGACCAAACTTTACTCGTATTTTGATAATGGCTATCGATTAACAAGGGTGAAAATGCCAGCTTAATGAAAAGTCATTTACCATAAAAAAAAAAAACAATTAACCTGTCTTAAGTCACTCTCGTTTTTACTAATAAAGGATGCTTATGTTTGTTTTATGTGTAATTCAGGGACCCATAAGCTTCATCAATGGAGACCGAATCGGGGTTATACAACTGAGCAATTGCAAAGTAAGATGCGGTACAATAAACAAACATGTTGGTAAAATATTGTCAACTGTTTTGTGTTCTTATTCTTTCTACCTTCATACACTCATTCAAGAAGAACAAATTAGAAGATGGAAAAGTCAAGAAGAGAAAAAAAGAAATTGCATTGTCCAAGCTATTATTAAAGCGACTATTTTGTTTAATTCAGGCCTTCACAACTAGTTTATTTGAAGTGCCAAGTGAGAAATTTTAGTGATTATGAAGTGCCAACATGTCAAGGGAGGACTCTGCGATGTAGCGTGTATGCATAGCGGGTAAGGTGCTGGTGCTTTAGGGGGATCTAGGAGGCAGCGCCCTCGTAAGCTCGTGGATTTTACTGCTTTTTAAAGGCCCAGATTGGGTATTTTCACCCCTTTTTTTGTTCAAGATTTATGTGAAAAACTATTAAATTTACCGTGCACCACTTCGACTGACACCAAGCGCCACAAGTGCCGCCAGTTGAGAGGGCCTGGTTTAATGGTTATATTTCCTTATTTATCTGTGTATATGGGTAGTTGGGTATGGGTTGATGGAAATTTGGTGTGTGGGTGTGTGTGTGTGTGAATGCTATAAATGCATTTGTATTTTGTAGTTGGTTGTTTGGAAGGTTGGACTCGACATGCCAACGATTGCTATGTGTTTATGGAGTCGCCATTGACGTGGATAGATGCAGAAGGTGAATGCGCCAAGTTTGGAGCCCACTTGGCGGCGTTTCGAGAACCAAACGATGTCAACTTTATTGAATTGTATTGGACTGATCTATCAGAGTCATTATACTGGTAAGTAAAATGCTTCATAGCGAATTTAAAGTTGTCGTAACGAGAGTGTTTTTAACATTTCAAAATTAAAATTAAAAAAAAAAGAAGAAAGAAAACGTCATCAACCTCGTTTAAAGCAACGTTATGTTATGTTAACGTAGTACGTTTTAATTTTCATCATACATATACAAACACATAATGCTTTGATTTCACGTTTTCACCAATATTTTCTAGTAATCATAATAAGCTAGATCAGCGTATCTAAAAGAGAGCATAGACGATGTTTTCAAAATGTTCAAAAACTTTTTCACTACCCTGTAGGATTGGTCTACATCAAAACCAGATGAAATGGGCGTGGAGTGATCCTAATACCGACGAAGCAATATGGATTCCGCCCGGAAGCTCTGTTAAGGAAAACGCTGGACTCCATTGTGTGGCAATGAATAGCGACGGTGTATACCAAGCAATGAATTGCAGTGCGGCACTGGCATATATCTGCAAAACTCAGATAGGTAATTCCTGTAAATCTTTGCTAAATATGAAGAAATTCATAACATTAACTCAGTGGCGCTCTAGTGATATAACATTTGTTACTATCATCAGATCATGATGACTTACAATAGAAAGACCTTGTTCCTGTCAAATATGATTAAGAATTAATTTTACAGTAGACGAATATATCATCAAACCTATAAAAAAAAACTCAGAAAAAATATACTGAACAGCGTTGTAGGCCAAACCATTGAAAAAAATAACGACGGCGGTTATTTTGGATTTCAGGCTCTCACAGATTCCGCCCACACTTTCGTGAGGGGCACCTCCGCAAATTTTTTTAATTAACCTTCATAGAAGACAAATCCACTGAGAAACGAACATTCGCTCTCCGCGGTCACGGAATTACTCTAGATCACCATACTATGTGTGACGCAAGGTGCAATTGTCGGACCTTGCTGTTCATTATTGTAATTATGTTGACGATATGATAACCACGTATACTGACATATCACGTTGGTACGATTAGATTGTCTCATTGAATAAACCCAAATTGAATCAACCGAAATATGCGCTTACTTGGCTCTGTCAAATTTCATACAATTTACGCCCTCAAGTTTGGTCAAAATTTGGTTTTAACATGTAGGATTTCGCAAAGCTTGTCCATACACTAATAACCTTCGGAAATGTATCAGCGTCTTTCGTAAAAATTAATGATTTTTGTAATTAAGTTCCGCATCCGCATTCCGCATTTCACAACACAGTTCAATTACAAAGATAAGCTTAACGCGGCGCTCATAATATGTCTCTTATATTCAATGTTTATTTGATTTTATTTGTTGCGAATTACCTCAGAGTCCCTTTTAATGGGTATAAAGAGGCGGAACGTGGTTTGGATTCTGGAGGAGGATGCCTGTAAGAGACACAGCCATCAGAAAAGGACTAGCTCAAATCGCGCGCCAAATAAGTTAGCAGTTCAAAAATTGCAATATTTTTCCCAGCCTTGAAAAAAATTAGGCAGAGTTGGGCATCGAACCCGTGACCTCCCGGTTGTGAAACACAGTGTATTACCACAAAGCCAACTATCAGCTGTAAGAAGTTGGATAGTAATCATTGATATTGCTTAAGGGTAGACGAGGTATTGTTGGTCGAAGCAACCTAAAAATCGATTTTCATTATCTAGATCAATATATTATTGATAATGCTACCTTGATGTTTTGCAAAAGTTCATTCTACAAATCGTATACTTTGCAAACTTGCTTAATTTATTGTTTTTAATGAGTTATGTACATTTTACAAAAGTAACTTAAGAACCGCAGCACCTATAAAAGTATATCGGTGATATTTTTAATTCTTCTACACGCTCGCTATGAATTGAGCAATGCAGTTTTTTCTTAAGCTCACTACCATTCATAAGATGCTGTGAACTACCAAATCACAACAGTTTAAAATAATTAATAACCTTAATAGAATAAATCAATACTGTCGATGTATCTAATGTACGATGCTATTCAAATGGAACTTCATTTAAAGTTTATTTTTAAATAAATAAATAAATATATATATAAACGAAAGAGATTAAGAAAGATACTTAATATATTGATCAGAACACAGTTTACAAAATGCATTTAGTATTTTAGTTACAAAATTCCAAGCATTTTATTATTATTTAATAAAGTTTTCTGCTCTACACACAAAGGAAATGTGCTTTTTACTATCCGCGCCTAATCAATAATTGTCTTTCACTCCATTGTCAAGCTACTGTGTTTCCTGTAGGATTATGTTGCGACCATAGAGGTTATCCGTGTTTTATAAGTTGCATATCCTATCAGCGACTGCTATACCTTGTTTAGGATTTGTGCAACCATGAATGTTTCAAAATAGCCCGCCAAAGTCATGCAGGTAGCTCCGAGGTCATGCATTGAATTGGTTTGAATGAGGAATACTACGGGAACCAGTGCCTTTTGTTAGAAGTCACACATGAGTAATGTGGATAACCTCTACTGAGCTGCTAAACCACTCAGTCTTGAACTGGATGCTTTATAGCAGATAAAATGCCCAATCAAGCCTATAACAAGGTCAGTCATTGGCCGGCTTGCTGATAGGTAGTGCATCATACAAAGAGATATCTCATGCAAGTGCCAATCACAGCACAGGTTTGATAACATTTTATAAATCGTAATAATTGCCAATAAACGTATCCATTGAAGTATAGCATATAGGCATAGACGCAAGTTTTCATGCTGTAAATATAAAGCCGTGCCATTTTTTGAGATATTGATACGGCGCCAAAGACTATAGCTTTACTGAGCGCAACCACGAACCCTGTATCCAGAGGTGAATTTTGATCTTGTTACAATGAATTCAAAGTAATCATATCGTCGAGAGACCTACCTAGAAAAATATGACATTCATCCCGAGCCAATCTGCATTGTTGTTTGCAAACGCTGACCATCAGACATAGGAGCAAATTCAGATATCAGCCACAAAATATATAACATTAGTAAATCACCAAACGAATGATAACGTATATATGTGGAAAAGAACTGTAGGTTACATACCATTAATAGGCCTGGGCGATACATGGAAATACGACGAGTAACTATTTGTTTGCATGGCATCTGAAAAGACTGCATTAAAATCGCTGAAATTGATCAAGTTATATAGCCCAAAAGTACTTTTTAGGGTTTGATGCTTCAAAATGATATATTTTCTCTCATTATATGACATTTTTGTTGTAATAGTACCAAAATTCATATGCACGGCTTCGGTTTTAGTAAATATTCGCCCTACCATATTGTAAATTTCAACTTCGAGGCGCACTGCCATTTTAAGGTGTTTACGGTCCTATGTTGAGTTTTTTGATCATTTGGCATCTAAATTATATAGTTATTATATTTATAGAATAGTGGCGTTTAACTGTGAGAGTTCTGAATATGAGAAAATTCCACCCGAAATTAGCCATTTTCCCATTGAAACCCGTGTAATACATAATTAGTGGTATTTAACATGTATATAACAATAACAAAATAGGTGCCCAAAGATTTGGCTTTGGCATGTCGCTTTCTTGAAAAATAAAAAAAAATATCAAATTTGAAAAATAATGTCCCAAAATCTAAAACAAAAATGAACCTTCAAAATAAACACATTCGCACTTGGCAGCCCAATTAAACCCGGCGCTTGTGATTTGGGGCAACTCGTCGCTTCCCTCTCCAGATACCTGTACTTGAAGTTTGCCCTAACTCAACCCTTATTGAACTCGGACATAGTTCGTTGAAAGCATTTTATGTCATTTTGTTTTTCTTCACTCAGAGTTGGCCTCTCAGATTGTTGGTTATCATGATGTTCGTAAGGCGACGAGCTTCGCTGGGTATCGAACCTGACGTGGCAAGGTGAGTCTACTAATTGAATATTTCAGTTTTTACTACCACAGTTACCATCTGTTTAATTTATGAGCAAGATGTAGTAGTTGTGTTCTTTGTTGATAACGGAGAAAAGTCAATAATGCGACAATTGGATGGGTCTTTGTTTTTAGTCAGTCATCTTCTTTTTTATTGATATTTGCTCCTTTGAAATTGTCTGCACCAAATTCTTCTTCTTTGTTGTCTTTAATTTATTTGAATCGTCCGATTTTTTCTTCCTCTTCAATTACCTGTAGACAATGAAGTGCCACTAGATCATACGCCAGGAATCATCATCACCTACAAGAGAGCCCAACGTGGTATCCCATCTTACATTTTCTTCACCATGTGCGCTTTGGCTTTCTCTGGAGGCATCTTAGCGGTATCATTTCTTATATTCAACATCAAATTCCGTCAACAAAAGTACATAGCATTTTCATTTCAGATATTTTCAAATTAATACTTACTTCACAATAGAAGTATTTTCTTCTTAAGGCAGCTGTGTACTCTAGACATTGTTTCTTTCGCAAAATTGAGTTTTTTTGATATGTTTGTACTTTGTTATGTTTTTTATAAATAAAATGAGCGAAAATCGAGATTTGTAAACTCTAACTTCAATATTTTAAGGATTTTATTTCACTGTTCCACCTCGTGTTTGAAATTGAAAAGGAAAGAAAATCTATGTTGTACCAGCAGGGTACACGCGCGCAATAACGCATCGCGCAATTTGTTAACGCACAAATACGCTACGCATACGCGACGCTTATCTGCATGCGCGGCGCATCTTATGGAAACACCACGGAAGCACAAAAATCTAGTGGTCAAATGGCTCCGTTTTAGCTGATAAAATGTGGGTTTTTTTCAAGTTCTTTCCCCCGATTTAAATATCAAGTTATGAATGGATTTCGCTCAAACTTCTCAAGGGGCCGTGGGATTTACCCGATGTTTATGTAATGTAAGGTAGAAAAATTAAAACTGCCGCATTCTCCTGCGAGATTCGATGAAAGTGCAAAATGTGACCACTTTAAACTTCAACGGCCATTATTTCAATGTTCATTTTCTCGGTAAAATGACGATTTAGGTAATACGATAACTCAATAAATACAGCATCTATAGGTAAGCAAATGATCATCGTAAAAAGCATGATCGACTCAAGAAACGGTTTTCATTTTTAATATTTTGGTCTATTTCCGATTTGATGCCTTTTGTATGGTCAAAAAAAATCAAAATCTCAAAAATAAGGCCAATATCAAAAAATAAAAAACTGTTTTTGAATGGAGCCTCAAGATTGAGCTAAAACAAAATAAAATATTTTGGAAAGAGTGTTTTTTGTTATGATGTACCTAATAAATATTGCCAAAAACTCACTTTTTGGTGATTTTCTTCATAATTGTTGTTTTTACCCCAAATCTGTATTTATATTAAGATTTATTGATGTCTTGCCTTCATAAAAATGTATACTTTTATATGTCTTGCGCGAATAATTGCAAAAGTTATTGCACTTTTTACTACATGCATGTCTGAGAGTACACAGCCTCCTTAACTGCTAAAATTGTCTAAAATGTAAAAGTGTAAATACTTGAGTAAAACAAGTCGCCGTAGAAGTAGTGATGTAACAGGATTAATTACCATAGCGAAGGGACAAAACTATAAGCAGGATGCACTCATCACCCGTCATGCCTGTAAATGTGTGCAATCATGGATTGAATACAAAACCCGCTCTTGTCAAAGATAACCGTACAGGTGTGATTGAAACGTGTACACATGGACTCAGCATAATGTGAAATTTCTATTATGATCCAGGTCTTCATGCCTAAAGTATTTTTCTTCTTTTATTGATGATTCTATAATAGGAACGTTAGAATGTCCAGTCCAAACCTGAATAATGTCATCATTGCGGGCAGTATGCTCATCTATAGCTGGGGTTGGTGTTAGTGGCTGATAACACACTCGTGTCTGATTGGGCAAGTTTTCTCGGCATGCCAGGTATGTTGGTACACAACGGACTGTCCAAGTTTTTATTCATCTTTTGTGCCCAATTTGAGTCCTGACATATTAAAATGTTGCCAATCAATATTCATAAGATGCTGAATCAACGTCCAGTTTCCGGAAATTGGGGTGACCTGTATTGGCAGGTGATCTGTGAAATATACCTGACTGTGCGTTTTAATTACGTTACTGCATAACATGCATATATTGGCCCAACGTTGGTTTTCGAACGCCAATCTTGGCATCGGCATTATTTTGTTGCCTATATTGGGCCAATATTATGTTTTGATGAATCCAAGTGTGTGAAAAATATTGATCTAACATTATATTATTGATAAAATTGATGCTTTTTTACGCCCATTATTTATTGAAGTCTCGCTATGAGTTTGAAAATATTGGACTCGACTCGCGTCTCGTCCAATATTTTAAAACTCATAGCTCGACCAATAAATATGGGCTCAATCGATCCAATTTTATATCAATCTTGGCTTACTACATGAGTAATCGTCATATTGGCATCACAGTGACAGCCCCTAAATTGGTCAAATTTAGGCTCAATGATTTGGCCCAAGCCCAATCTTTTGGACCAATCTTGGGCCCATGAGTAAATGATATTGGGGCCATTATTGAACATAATTTTGCCACCATCGGACCAATATCGACATGTTATCTGGGGCTATGGCTTCATTGAATAGGCCGCCTTGTGCTGTTGGGTGTGATTAGTTTATTCTTCTTTCTTCTCATTTTCTCTCTTTCTCCTGTCTCCTTCTCATGATCCTTCCTTTTCTTTCTTCTTAATTTCTTTTTTCTTTTATTTCTTTTTGTAGCATTCTTAGCTGCAAATTTATTATTTTTCACAAAGTTTTTACACATTGTTGCCCAGAAAGTTACTTTTCACGGTCAATGACAATCAATGACCCACATTTTCTTGGAACTCCCACTGATAGACCCGTAGTTTTGACTCCGGTTGGTACAGATACGTCACTTTCATATTCGAGCCCCCCCATTGTAATAATTTTCTTTCCCATATTTATTACTTCCTCTCATATCGTGTCTTGCATGACGTGTTCAATGAGCGCGTCCTGCGTTTCCTGCCGGAATGTAAAACTACATACCTCCTGTATTACTTGAAAGAAAACAATTGTATTAGTAGTAACTTCACTGTATATCAATGGTTTCTATCCCTCGACTAATGCGAAATTAATGTTTTCCATACTAATCTTTTATGTCATCTTCTAGATACGAATGTGGTTACTTTCTGTTGGCTTTGTTCTAGCATTATCGGTGCTATGTTCAGCAAAAAAAAACATGGAGAGTGTTTCGTGTTGCTAATTTCAAGAAAACCCAAACGAAGGGTAATAAAATGACCGTATATATTAAAATAGTTAAATACAGATGACCAAGAGATATGTGTTAAAAATCTATCTGAACAAGTGTATGAATTATTGATGATGTTTTCATACTACCGAAACCATCTGATATAATAAGACAACCGTCATTTTTATGGTGTTTGTTTTGTAGTTTGTCTGAATCTGGACTTTTACCCCCATTTTACATTTGGCAAAAGTCGTTATCGACGTAAGTTGTGTTTTTAGTGGATTAGCATAAATTAATTCGTTTGGTGGGTGTTTACCATGTTTACAATCCTCGAACCAGCTGAATTTGATCTCTAAACTTGCAATCATGAAACACGATTCATTTATTTGCGCCACAAGTATAAATAGCGCCTTGTAGCCTTCCTCCTGATCCTTCCTTCAAAAATGTGGGCGTTTGAAAGCTATGGTTAAAATGGTTAACCCATTTTTTAAAAAACCCAAAATTAAGCGTAAAAATGAAATAGTTTATAGAGGTAAAAAATCGTTACACGTGGAGTCTCGGCCAAGTACAATGATCGATGTATGTAAACAACAAAGCAACAACAACAACAAAACCAACAACAACAATAAACAGCAGCCAACCCAAAAAATCCGCTTGCCACCTGGGATAGCCGGAAGTACGTCAGCCACGGGTCACTTGTTACGATAGGTAAACACGAATTCAACAACGCGTTCGTTTACATTACGACTTATTCGAATTCACTTCAAATGAATGATATGATACAAGTCATCATTTGAATTACGACTTTTGAATTATAATTAATTACGACTAATACCTGTACCTGTTTACACTCATGATATGAATTAAGTCGAACAGAGTGCAGTTATTCTGCACAGCAAACATGATTCGACCTTTGCAGTACGTAAACCTGGTTAACAGGAAATTACGCTAGCAAAATCAATCGATAAAGTCTCAGCCCATCCTCCATACTGAATGGTGGACTGTACTTATGCCAAAATATGGCACTTGCCAATCAATAATCACCCACTTGAAATCCCCTGGCTCGCTACACTGACCAAGATATGGACAGATATGTGAGTTGTTTTTGCTGTTATTTGTCACTTACATATCCGGGAGGTATGAACATTTGCAGATGCCCCACCTACTCAGTTTTTAGCCTACATGTAATATATACATTATTCTGGATTGGCATCAAGTACAAAAAATATCCGTCAAGTGGTTTAGCTTTAATGGTCTTCGGAAGAGAGCGGTCCACAAGAGAGTGATAGTACTAAAAGTTGTATTCGATTTACACAGTGGAATTTTGCAGGCCAAGTGTATGCCCTTCCTTACTAAATCACCAAAGTGCGAATATTTCCAAACATCTAAATTAGCTAAAAAATTTAAGACATGTTACAAAACTATATTTTCTAGAATTTCAGAGAGTACAAAAACATATTGGCTGGTTACTTTTCAGACAGTGACGTTAACTAGGGTAATGCCCTATACCCATAACATACACTGTTTGTAGAGGTCACGCGTCAATGGTGATAGCACTGTGTATTGTGTATAGGAAATGAATAGTAACTGCAGTATGATATAACTTTTAGTGAAATCGATTACGACTTTCGTGCCCAATGTAAATGGGGTATTTGTTTCCGCGGGCTTTCCTCTGCCTGGTTTCCAATATGAACTTGATTATTTCTGAATAATTCTTGGTTTACAGGTAATTACAGATCAGAATTTGCTTCTCCGTGTTACCATCCTATTTGTCATCGATGTGATCATCTTGACATTGTGGCAAGCTATTAGTCCTTGGTATATAGCCACAGACCAAGACTTTGAAAGGGTAAGCACATGGCAGTTTCATTTAATTGACTTACAACACGAAAGTCTACTATAGTACTGATAATGACAAGATGACAAGTTAACCAAACAGACATACTTTATATCGTATTATGACGAACTTAGACCAAAAGCCAGAGAAGATGAGAACCATCTCATGCTGTGATGAGATTCACAATCCGCAAAGATTAGACCCACGCTCAATTCTGAGCTGATTTGTGTTCGTAGTGATTTGTTTTCCATTCAATTTCTCGAAGTATTGATATATTTGTATTTATTCCCCAAGGACGACCCACAAGTGGCAAATCAGAAGCTCGTACCTTACGTTGATTATTGCACATGTTCCGGGAAAACATACTGGCTTATAGCGTTGTGTGTGGATTCAAAGGACTTCTTTATCTTTGGAATGTTCTTAGCATGGGGAAACAAGAAAGGTAAGTATGGTGGGATGACAGTAGACAGCTATGACAGGCCGTATTGGGTCCACTCATATTTACTATGTATACTGTTCTCCACTAGGTGACATCAGTTCATCCTATGGGTTGAGTCATATGATTTATGCTGATGACACACAGTTGTATATAGTTCTTGATCCATCCAAGCGTAGTGAGAGTATTGATATAATTGAAAGGTGTGTTTCAGATATTAAGGCATGGGCCGTTACCAATAAGCCAATGCTAAATGATACAAAAAACTTAGGTTATTCATCTGTCATCTCAATTTGTCAAGACCTCCTGCCACTACCACCACTTTTTACCATTGGTAATGCAGCTATAGATCCATCGACCTCAGCCTGAGATCTTGGTGTTGCGATTGATAGTGCACTTAATACGAAAGAGCATGTAAAAGCTTTAACAAGATCAGCCTCTTTTGCTATCTACAAGATTGGTAAGATCTGCAAGTATCTTGATAGTAAATCAACTGAGCGCCTTGTACACGCATTTGTCACTTCGAGACTAGACTGCTGCAAATAGTCTTCTCTTTGGCCTGCCAAAACATGAGATTGCCAAATTGCAGCGCATCCAGAATTCTGCTGCACGCCTGGTCTCAGTGCAAAATATCGTGACCTCACATGAAGTTGAAGTTTTATACGATCTCCACTGGCTTCCCATTGAACATCGTATCGCGTGCCAAGGTGCTCTGATTACTTTCAAGGCCTTGCATGATCTAGCCCCTGTTGTATTTAAAAGAATTGGTTAATACATATCAACCCACCTGTTCACTACACATGTTCTACTACACAAAACTTGTTGAGTGTCCCAAAGTGCAATACAAAGTTTTATGGTGAGAGAGCTTTTGTAATGCAGCACCAGTCTTGTGGAACAACTTGCCTATACAACTCTGATCTGCAGATTCCATCAATCATTTCAAGAGTATTTTAAAACTCACCTTTTTACCAATGCATTTAGTGATGTTTCTTAAACTTTAAATTTGTTTACTTTTAACCTAGTCTCATCTCAGCTGGTTCTGAGTTTTATCTGCATTCAGCTTGTATATTTTTGATATAGTTGAAATGTATTTGTGCAATTAATCTTTGTAGTTTTGGTGTTTTTTATATATTTTAAAGCGCGTTGAGATTTTGTATGTAATGGGCTATATAAGAAATAAATATTATTATTATTATTAAATAGAAAGTATATACGACAAGATATACGAATAGACTGAGACAGGCGTAAGTTTACGGCAAATTACACATTACATTCGCTCTTTTTCTGGTCCATCACATCTCCAGCATGAATGTATGTCATAAGAACCCTCTACAAGTACTTCATCAATTTCAAAAGTTTGAGATTATTGTAATAACATTATCCTGAAGTCGTATAATGAAGTACGCAAACAAAAAACCAAGAACAAATAATGGCAATGTTGAATCCACATGAAACTTAATATCTAATAAATGCTTTTTTCTGTTGATTTTAGGTTCAAATTAGCGAACTTAATGATAGCAAGTTGATTGGAATCAGCGTATACAATGTAGTGATATTGTGTACAATCGGCGTAGCTATTAGTCTTATTATTGACGATCCATCTACACTCTACATATTTTAGCGAGTATAGCTTTGTTTTGCAGAACACTTACGTTGCTTATTATATTTATGCCTAAGGTGAGTTCCATAAGTAATAAATAATAAGTCATAAATAATAAAATTGTTCTTCTTAAATTTCAGGCTTACTTGGCCTTGATGTAGTACATTCTTTACCTTTTATCGACTCAGCTATAATTCTTGATCGATCATTCAACTACGCAGCTTTACACCAAAAACTGAAGAAATTCAAAATTTAAAATATTGCGTTCAAAGATACTTGCCATAAATCGACAATTTTATGTTGTAAATATTTATGTTGCTACCATTTCATAAACAATGTTACACTATTCCAAAACTTACCGTTTTAAAACTTGCATATCATGTGTTCGTTGTTACAGGTCATTTCCGCTTCATAAGTATCCTGAAGGGCAGCCAATATCGGCTGTGACAGTACCTCAGCAACTGGGGTCAGCACCGGCCACAGTGCCTCTCTCAAGATACGAAGGAACCTCCAAGTTCGAACTTAATCTGGAAATGCAAATTTGAGGAATCGAATTAATTACCCAGGTAGTCTTTAATTTTTTCTTTCATTAGCATAATTTGGTTCATACGTGCGTTGAATTTCTCGAAATTTGACTTACTGAAGATGACTATAAACAGTCCCTTTCTATTTATTATTTTGCAGTCACAGCTGAATTTGCCATGATAGTTACCCCTGGATCGCTACCACGCTCCATTAATCACGTTTCTTAGTAATCTTTATTTGGTTGAATACGGAAATACTCACAAATTATTTATTTGGTTTCGGCCTATCATGCCAATTGAATGAGTTTATGGAATGATTAAAATCAACTGATATCTGCAACTCAAGAAACCAGAGCAACAAATATTCAAGGTCATTCCATTCATCAAGCATAGTCCTATCTTAAATGTAATTATGATTGCTTTAATTTGCGTTTTGTTTCTGGCAAATTGTGGCCTTTAGCACGTCCGGTGTAATATCAATATTATTTCATATTGATTTTCATTTTATTGCAGCTGGAAGACGCATTAAGAAAAGCTTTCTGGAAGCTCAGACAATATTAAAGCTTATAAAGCGTGATTTGCTCCACAGCAAATTTTTTCGAATTTTTACTTTTTGTACCATTGTAATGGCCATTGGTGCACATATGCCCTGTGATAGACTAAGCCTGAAGTGCTTTAATTACAGTAAAAATTTACTGTAAACATGGTTCATTTTGAAACAATTTCAGTGCAAAAATGATGTTGATCTACTGTATTTTCAGTGACGTTTCACCACTACACTAGTGGTTTCTTCAGACTGCAACTCTAAACAAGGACGAGGGGCCTATTCACTCAACAACATCTTTGACCAACTCATCACGCCCTCAACGGCTACTGTTGACTATAAAAGGAAGCAGTCAAGATGTGTTGAGTTGCAGTCTGAAGAAACCACTAGTGTAGTGGTGAAACGTCACTGAAAATGTGAGTAGATCAACATCATTTTGCACTGGAATTGTTCAAAACGAACCATGTTTACAGTTCAAGCCAACATTCCAAATGAACTTGTTCAAAGAAGTAAAAATTTAATATTTATAATAAAACCGGAGATCTTCCAGTTTTATTCTGAGCTCACTGATCGAGTGCTTGATAAAACACATTGCGTGCGTGTACTACCTTCATTAAATTATTGAATCGTAGTGACGTACCGTATAAACTGTATGCATATCATATTCGTCATACGTCTTGTTTGTACATCCCATTAGCTGCGTGAGGCTCTGCCAATAATCATGATAATAATACGATCGGCGAGATTATACACGCATTGTAGCGCTATCCGTCTGAAGTATAAACTGTGTGCATATCGCTATTCGTCTTACGTCTTGTTTGTTCGTCCTAGCTGTCTAATGGTATGCTAAGCTATGCGCTAATATTCATGATAATAATACGATCTCGCGAGCTGATACACGCATTGTAGGCGCTGGAACGAAATAGCAATTTCTTCTTCGTTTTACCCTCATATTTGTTTGGCCTCGTAATTAAAAGGGGACAATGTGATCAGTAGCTATAAGTGAAAACTAACATTTAAATAGGAATCTATTTCTTTATGCAAATCATCACATTATTGCTTTAAATATGTTACAGGAACGCTCTGGCAAAATTAAATCTTGAGAGTTGACCTTAAAACAAATAAAATTGTCGTTCAACATCACGCGATATTCAATTTCCCAAGCACCAAAATCGCCGTGGCAATGACGTCCCTGTAACACAATGAAGGCTGACGACCAAATAACCATGATGTCATTGCTACATAGACAATTTCGACGCGGGAATTTTGAATCGCGTGTTGAGAGCCGGCTGCTTTATTCGTTTTATGGTCAATATGAGGTTTTTTTAATATATGCCGGCATAATGCCGGAGTGTTGTACTGTGGCGTTGGGCTAGAATCTCATCAACTGAAACTTAACTTTCTGGTTTGATTTCCCTGGGGAGTTGCAACACTGGAGGGTTCACTCTCACAGCACGTTATAAAGGTGTTTAATATTCGACCATTCGAATTTAATGAATTATGACCAAAATTGTGATTTTACGATACAGTTGGGCTCTTTTTAACTTTCGGGTAAAAGGCGTCTTATATAAATATTAATATGTATGTATAAGTATGTAATTATAAGATATTTCAAACTCATTATGTTAAGGAAAGGCAATGATATGGATACCATAACATAGCAGCATTGAATTTGTTTTTTCCAGGTTGATTTAAAGGTTTTTATATAATTCAAAATAATAATTGCTGAATTATGTGTGAATTTTTCTACATTATATATTATATAATTGCAATTGCAATGGAACTTATATAATATATAAGCATTGCAATTGCAAATGAACTAAAAATTTAGATTTTCCCAGCAAACACAAAACGTTTTCGACATCATTCAAAAAGGTTATAAAAGGTTGTCAGAAAACGTTTCAATGTCGGGTTATATAAAGGTTAAATTAATGGTATAAAAACGTTTTCATAACATTAAAAAACATTTGTTGGTAATTTACTGCACAGCAAACACACATTTTACAGAAAACATTTAAACGTCGGCTTATATAAAGGGTATAAAAACGTTTTAATAATATTCCAAAAACATTTTTGAAAAACTTGGTACAAATCATTTTAAACAGAATGTTATTTTGGGGTTGAAAAAATATTTTGCAAAAAATGTTTGCCCAAAATATATACAATAACGTTTTTAAAATGTTTTCACGACCTTTATATAACCCGACATTTAAATGTTATCAAAAGGTTTGTAAAAAAACATTTTAAGAACGTTTCTGTGTTTGTTGGGTGCAAATATTTTAACATAATGTAATTCAGGTGTTGCCAAAATATTTGGCCAAAAATGTTTGCAAAAAATAGTTTAGAATAACTTTTCGAAAACATTTTAAAAAATATTGTTGTAGTGTGTTTTCATACAAAACGTATTAAAACGATTTCATGACCTTTATATAACTTATTTAAAACGTTTTAAAAACGTTTTTGTGTTTGCTGGGTTATGTCAATTTTTTTGAAAATATGGACACCTGCAACTACAACGATGTCTATGCTGACAACCTTTTCCTTGGTAGCCCCTGCCAACCAATAGGAAGCAACCTGTTTTGATTTTAAATATCTCAAAATGTGGGTATTTATTCTTTGCTCTGAACCAATCATACAAAAAAGTTTGTTTGGTATAGATCTTCAGCGTGTTTATAATGAATATACTGAGTTTTGAGTACATCGTGTAGAATATAACTTGTAAATACATACAATTGCAAAGCCAACGAGCTAATAGTCGAGACATTAAAAATTAAATTTGATTTTCTTATAGAAAACATTCATATTGTTCCACTGCATTGATTTTATTCATAAGTCTCAATGTTTTGAATGTTAAATAAAAGGATGAAAGCACCAGATATTTGCACACAACGGCTAGTGTTTATAGTATAGTTAAAAGCTGCGTCGGCAGTGTGAAGATTAATATGAAGGTAAAAAGTATGAAACTACCAAATTTGGCGTTTTCAAAATAAAGAAAGCATAAACGCGCATGCGAGCGAAGGACGAAAGCGCGAGCGGCAAGCACCAAAAAACGCGCGAGCAAAAAATGCAAAGAGCCTAATGTCGGAAAGCGGGAAAATCAACGTTCATTCCTGAAGGAGCAAGTGTTCCTAAATTTAATATTAGCTGTTGTTCATCTTTGCGGCGACTTGCCGTGTTACCGTTGCTGCATTTTCTGAGTCCATAAATTTAATGTTTTCCTTACTGTGACCGTTCGTTGAAAAATGTTATAGTGTTTATAGTGAGCAAGTTTCCGGATAATCTCTGACCGGATAGAAATTATACGTCAATGTAACGTACATCTGCTACCACTAAAAAATGTTATAGTGTTTCATGATGCAGTCATGTCTATAGTAGAATTTGCCACGACCTTTGAAGGACTTAAATCCCATTAAAAGCTATTAAACCAAGATAACACTCAATGAAAACAGCTCAACTATGTTACATCAGATCTTCTCTGGTTAAAATCCACCCCGCACATGTTTCTGATTTTACCTGGCGGGAATTGCAATGAGCTTGTATTATAGTTTCAGTTGGGTAATCGATTACAAAAGCGAACGCAAGGTAACAATACTATGTGGGCTTTTTTTTATGAAATGAGACAATGGTCTGCTTATTGTTAACCAGCGTTCTTGAAAATGAGAAGCATAATGGTTTGCAGACTTAACACGGTTTAGAAATAATTTCTTCATATTTTTTGGTGTTATCTGTCGTTACATATCCTTCCTAAAACACAAAAGTACCAATATTTCCAAACACCTAAATTAGCTACAAATTTAGGACATGTTACAAAACTATATTTTCTAGAATTTCAGAGAATACTTTAAATATTGGCCGGTTATTTTTTACACAGTGACGTTAACTAGGCAATGTCCTATTGGGAGGGCTAGTTAGCGCAGCGGTAGTTCCCTCTTTGCACCAATGAGGTCCTGGGTTCAAGCCCCCGGCGCAGCCCAAGGACTCATGTGCACTTGGTTTATCCCGATTCCATGCTCGCTCTCGCAGGTTTTATCCGGGATCTCCGGTTTCCTCATGTATCGCAAAAATCGGTGATTAGTTGTTTGGTTATCAAAAACTTCCTTCACCCAATGGAATTTGGGGAGCTGCACAGATAATTGGTGGATGTTACAATCTAAATGCGGATAGGTGTGTGCCGTTCAAAGCAGCAACCTAGTTGATGAGATCTGATTGTGATGATTCACCATTGCAGCGAAATTACAGCGCTTTGAGTCCTCTAAGATCTGGAGAAAGGCGCTTTATAAATCCAAAATTTATTTTTTATTTATTTTATCTATTTTATTTTATTTTATTTTATTATTATTTTTACCTATAACATACACTAAAACACAAAAGTACCAATATTTCCAAACACCTAAATTAGCTAAAAATTTAAGACATGTTACAAAACAGAATTTCAGAGAATACTTTAAATATTGGCCGGTTATTTGTCACTATACTTCTAACATACACTACTTGTAGAGGTCACGCGTCAATTGTGAGAGCTCTGTGTATTGTGTATAGGAAAACGGACAGTAACTGCAGTATGTATAGTGAGTATGTGAGCATGGTGAGTAAGTTTCTGGATAATTTCTGACCGGATAGAAATTATACGTCAATCGTACACCAAGCTGCCGGGGCCTACAGTTCAGCGAAATACTTCTCAGGTTGAGCTCTCAGGTGATGACCTGAAATACTATAGAACATCCGTTTCATAGGTCAATGAACTTTTACCGCCAGATGATCAGTAGGGCTGATGATTTCCACTATAATAGTCCAGTTGACTAGACCACAGGGTGTCTCTCAAAAATAGGCCCTGTGGTTTGGGGGACGTAACTTAAAATGTCAGCAGTAAAATCAAAAACTTTTTTAAAGATTCAAAACCATGACGTTTCTTCTTTAAAATGGTTTACAAAACATCAAAAATCCGTTCACGCGTCACAGAGATACTTGGGACTTTACAAATAGACCCATTTTGGACCGTTCCAATGGGGCAATACACATTAAACACTTTAATATGTGCTACATTATAGCTTAATAATGGACAAAAAGAGATGAAGTTGTGGGTACGAATTGAAAAGAAATTAACCAATCAATTAATCTCTCAAATAATGTTTTTCGTAACTTTCTGTTTGGGTTAACAATATTGTTCAAACATTTCTCAAGAAACATGATAGGGCCAAGCGGTCACTTAAGTTTCATAAACTACACATACATGACCAGAAAAACACGAAAAAGGGTTCTTTCCCTAAGAATGAATCTCACGAATTGCGTTAAGTGTCCCAAAAAACGCTTCAGTTGATGCGCGACTAGTGATTTTCAAAACATAGCCTAAACAGGATTTACCCTTTTGAGCTCAAACATACCTATACAGGAATTCGGCGCATTTTATGGTCCTGGTGCAAATCAGTTGAGGAAGTACGCTTTGCGAATTATCGGGATCAATAAATGAATCCTAAACCATGTAAAGCTATGTAAACGCATCAATTATAGCGGATTGCAATTCTCCCGATTCATTATCTGAAAAAAGATTTTTTTTCCTGGTCAAGCATGTGTACATTATGAAACTTAACTGACCCCATGGCCCTTTTGTTGTTTAAGAAATGTATGAACTACATTTTTAGAAGGTATATTTTTACATAGTTTTAACCCAAAGAAAAAGGTGTGAAAACCATTCTTTGGGAGATTGATTGAATTGGTTGGTTGGTTGGTTGGTTGGTTGATGTTTTAACTCGTACCCGGCAAGACTGAGAGTTTACTTCATTTCTTTCTTCCATTCTAACCTACAATGCAGCACAAAATGTGTATTGCCCCATTGGAACGGTCCAAAATGGGTCTCTTTTGTACAATCCCCATTATCTCAGTGACGCGTGAACAGATTTTGCTTTGCGCGCCATCTTAAAGACGAAACGTCATGGTTCTTGAATCTACAAAAAGTTCATTATGCAGTTACTGTCCGTTTTACCTATTCAGTGCACACACAGCGCTCCAATTGATGATTGACCTCTAGCTCACTCACTGTACTTTAGGTTACATACATCGATATGTATGGAGCCGGTATATAAAACCATCTCCATACAAACAAGGTAATATAAAAGTTCTCCAGAGAGTGTGTACTAAATGTGTATACGTTAATATAGGAAGATTGTCATCACTTTTTTTTACATCTTACCTCATTCCTTTTATACAAATGTTGATTTAACAGGCTCACTAGAGTGTTGGGGAAGCCACCTGCACTAGGATGTAAAATTTAACGCAGTTAAAATGAGTAAAAAATTGATGGAAATCTCTGCATCTCGCGACAGACACCTACACGAACTGTTTATTTACAGAGCATGTTGTCTTCCCATCATACTTTATTCTTGACCTCTGAGCTATTCATAACTTCGTGGCGTTTCGTGACATATCGTCACGAAATACAATATCCTTACGCTCCGCCAGTTGATTCATAGTTGTGTGCCCTTAAGTTGCACTGAGCCTGAATGGGCTCTCTCTCTCTGTCTCTGCACTCGTGGAAGCTACATGTGCCTGGTTGTGATTATCACATTAGATTAATCCCTAATCCTTTTATTGGCGTGGTGACAGCTTGGATTCGAAACCAGTCATCTCTGAAGTCTCTCAGCTGACCTTCCTGACGAAATTGGTGGTCATCTTGAACCCTAAATGTGTGATCTTTCACAAGACTGTGAGCGACCAGTGTAAGCTTAAAACAGTAAGCTTTAAGCCTGCAAGGCTGCATATTAGCTTTTATTCTGGTTCACATACACGAGTGTAAAAACAATCAGCAATGGCCACAACACATCGTGCGCCGAAGCAATGGTCTCTAACAAAGAACGAAACAATAAACTCATTTGAAAGCTGGAAACATAACCTCCAGTATACACTGTCATTAGACCCAAGCTTTTCTCCCTACTTGGTTGAAGGAGCGGTATGGGGCAAAATTCAAAAACTTCCCTCTTCGAGGTCTCACTAACGACGGTGAGGACATACAGGAAGCCCAAAGGAAAACAGCAGTCCAGAAAAATGCTGTATTGAGCTTATGCTTGGACAAATAGCCAACTATTGTCCAATTATCTCACGAAATACAATACTCAAAAACTGCACCAGCCTGAAAAAGATATGCCAAGCCATCCGTCTCCATTTTGGCTTCCAAACAACAGGTGGCCACTTCCTAGAGTTCAACAATATTACCCTTGGCCCTGATGAACGGCCAGAGGACTTGTACCAGCGTCTAGTAGCATTCACCGAAGACAACCTCATGCGTGAAGGAGGCGGCATCAGTCACCTGACCAAGTCATCGATGAAGATGAGGAGATTACGCCTACACTCGAAAACTTTGTAGTGTTAACGTGGTTGCGTCTTATAAACCCTGATCTGCCCCGATTAGTAAAGCAGCGGTACGGTACAGAGCGAAGCTCCCGCACCTTGGCTTCTATCAGTGCCGAAATTTCTCAAGCTCTGGATTCGCTCCTGGATGAGCTGAGCTCAAACGATGCTGCTCGCAGCATGCGCACTAGTAGTCAGCGTAGACCGATGCCTGAATTGAAAGCTAAGAAATCATTTGGTAAATCCTGCCCTCTGTGTGAGCAAGCTGGTCGGCATGACCATGCGCATTTCTTAAGCGAGTGCTCGTACCTCCCCGAAAAGGACAGAAAATACCTGGCCCGCGCTCGTCAGCTTAACATCCTTGATGATTGTGACAGCGACTCAGATTTAGCATGCGCCTTTGTTGACCAACCTGACCTTAGTGCGCAGCCCAATGTTCAGACAGCGCTGCGAATTCATGTTGATCAGTCTCCTTATGTAGATGCATTCCACAAGCACCATGCGGTCCGCATCACCATCGACAGCGGATCCACTGGTAATCTCATTCGCGAAAACACTGTCCAACGATTAGGATGCCCCATTCATCAGAGTTCGCAGTCTGCCCGTCAAGCTGATGGGTCATCCCCTCTTAAGGTAGTTGGGGAAACAACCTCACCTTTACTCGTGACAGACACTCCTTTGTCTTTAAAGGTCTAGTTGTTAGAGACCTTGACGAAGAAATCCTTGCAGGTATTCCCCCTTCATGAAATGCAATGATGTCGCAATTCGCCCTGCTAAGAACCAAATCATCTTGACAGATGGTACAATTATCACTTATGGCGCCAACAAGAGCCCCAAATCCCAGCACACTGTTCGTCGTGCCCATATACTTCGTGGACCTTCTCAAAACACAACCATATGGCCAGGCTCATACGTTGAGGTAAATCTCCCTGCAGACATCGTTGAATCAGATGCTACTTTGCCATTGAGCCCCGTGTTGATACCCCGCTCGGTAGGTTCCTACCGCCCAAACAAGCCTGGCCCAAGCCTGATGTAATCACAAGTATTGCAGGCAGGGTTCGCATTCCCAACAATACTGGTGTGCCACTTGTCATCAGAAAGCATGAACATCTTGGCCAGATACACAATGTTTTTTCACCATCACTAACTTCTAAGCCATCACACACTGCTGCAGCAGCATCAGTCAGTGTCCCAAAGCCCAGTTCACCGGTTAACTACTCAGCTGCTGTTGCCCTTGACCCAGATGGTATACTTGGCACTTGTGAGCAATCCAACTTCCGCAGTCTTCTCGATGAGTACGATGAGGTTTTTGACCCTAGTTTCCCAGGTTACAATGGTGCTGTCGGCCCTTTCAAATCTGTGGTTAATATGGGACCGGTCCAACCCCCAACGCAAAGGTCGTCTCCCCACTGTATGCACAGGATAAACTCCAAGAGTTGCAATCAAAGTTTGATCAGCTTGAAAAAGCAGGCGTCTTTGCTAGACCTGAAGATGTCGGTGTGTGTGTCGAATACCTTAACCTGTCCTTTCTTGTCAAGAAGCCTAATGGAGGCTTTCGTCTGGTTACTGCATTTGCTGATGTCGGTAGATATAGCAAGCCACAACCCTCTCTAATGCCCAATGTGGACTCAACATTGCGTTCAATTGCCAAATGGAAGTATTTGATTGCCACTGACTTGACTAGTGCTTTCTACCAAATCCTTTATCCCATGAGTCCATGAAATACTGTGGTGTTGCAACTCCCTTTCGTGGGGTGCGTGTGTATACACGGTGTGCCATGGGTATGCCAGGTTCTGAAACAGCCCTTGAGGAACTGATGTGTCGTGTCCTTGGTGACCTCTTAGAGAAGGTGTCGTAGCAAAACTCGCTGATGACTTGTACTGTGGTGGTAATACTGTGGATGAACTTGTTGAGAATTGGCGTCAAGTTTTGCAAGCTTTGTCTAAGTCTGGGTTACGTCTTTCTGCTTCCAAAACAGTCATTTGCCCCCAAAAGACAGTAATTCTGGGTTGGATTTGGTCAAATGGAACCCTTTGTGCCAGCCCCCATAGCATCGCCACACTTTCCAGCTGCTCACCTCCAAGCAAAGTTGGTGGCATGCGGTCCTTCATCGGTGCATACAAGGTTCTGGCCTGTGTCATTCAGAATTGTGCCAGTCTGGTAGCCCCATTGGATGAGTGCTATTGCAGGGCACCAATCAACTGAAAAGAGCTTACATGGTCTGATAGTCTGCATACTGCTTTTCACAAGGCTCAAGCAGCACTGTCTTCCTCTAGGGCAGTCACACTGCCCCACCCCAATGATCAGCTTTGGATCATTACTGATGGATCCGTGAAGAAACATAGCATTGGGTCGACATTGTATATTTCCCAAATGACAAACTCTTCCTCGCCGGGTTCTTCAGTGCTAAATTGCGTGATCGACAGCCAACATGGTTACCCTGCGAAATTGAGGCGCTGTCTATTTCTGCCTCCACCAAGCACTTCAGTCCCTATGTTATTCAGTCCAAACACAAGACATGTATCCTCACTGACAGCAAACCTTGTGTTCAGGCATATGAAAAGCTTTCTGCCAAGGGTGAGTTTTCAGCCAGTCCTCGCGTGTTCACATTCCTCTCCACTGTCAGTCGTTTCCAAGCATCTGTTCGTCATCTTGCAGGATCAGCTAACTTTGCTAGTCGTAATGCCCCTGACTGCACTGAGCCCACTTGTCAAATATGCTCCTTTATCAAACGTGAAGAGGAAGCAACTGTCCTTCGTGTTTCCGCACATGACATTCTGTCCGGGAAAGCTAAGCTCCCTTTGCCAGCAAAGCAGCCTGGCATGCTATTCAGCAGGAATGCCCGGATCTGCGACGAACACATGCTCATCTAGTTCAGGGCACTCGCCCTTCAAAGAAAGCTACTTCTGTCAAAGATGTGAAGCGCTATTTGCAGGTTGCATCTATCGCTAGAGATGGCCTACTTGTTGTTCGCTGTCGTGATCAACCATTGTCCCCAACTCGCGATTGTATTGTTGTTCCCAGACAGGTCTTAAATGGTCTTCTCACTGCCCTGCACATCCAACTTGACCATCCTCCAAACATCAGCTCAGTTTGGTGACCCAGCGTTACTTTTATGCTCGTGATATGGACAAGGCTATTGATCAAGTGACATCAACTTGTCACCAGTGTGCTTCTCTGTCCAATGCCCCTAAGACATTGATCGAGCAGTCCTCAAGTGACCCTCCCGATGCAGTTGGCATTTCTTTTGCAGCTGATATCCTGAAGCGTAGCCGCCAGCTAGTCCTTGTGCTGCGCGAAACCTCAACGTCCTACACAGCTTCTTGCATTGTCGAGAATGAACAACATGGCACGTTGCGTGATGCCCTGATTCAATTGTGCATTGAACTTCGTCCACTTGATGGCCCCCCTGCAGTCATTCGTACTGACCCAGCACCAGGGTTTGTTCGACTCGCCAATGACAAACTTCTCACACGTTACCATCTATCGGTTGAGATCGGTCGTATTAAAATAATAACAAGAATCCTGTTGCTGAGAAAGCCATTCGTGAGCTTGAAGATGAGTTGCTCAGACAAGATTCTACAGGTGGTCCGGCTACAGCATTATCACTTGCCATTGCTACTGCAGCCCTTAATACTCGCATCAGATCCCGAGGTCTTTCAGCCCGTGAGATGTGGTTTCAGCGAGACCAGTTTACCAATGAGCAGGTTCCTTTCACTGATTGTCAAATGATACAGGCCCAGCATGCCTTGCGAAAAGCCAACCACCCACACAGTGCTCATTCAAAGGCCCCATTAGCCTCTGCCTCCCCAGCAGCAGAGTTGGAGGTTGGTGATCTTGTCTACCTCTACTCAGATCGCAAGAAATCTCATGCTAGAGATCGCTACTTAGTCACTACTATCGAAGGCCCATGGTGCAACATCCGCAAATTTGTGGGTTCTCAGCTTCGGAATACTTCTTATCGTATCAAGAAATCTGAGTGCTTTAAGGTCCAGTATTATCCTGACCTGGATTCTCGTCCCTTTCCCAAGTCGTCTCCACCCACCGAGGATTCCGAGTTTGTTGAAGTGGTCCCTGAATGTACTCCTCCAGAGCCTCCTTTCATACCTGGCGAGTTGTCCACACTGCTACTTGTGACCCCCCTGCCCAGGAATGCTAATCACTCGCACCCCAGTTCTGAGTCAGATCCTCGCGATCCCTTGCGCGATAGCGGTCATAGCTCCAGCAATACCTCCGGTTTGGTTGCACAGTCTAATCCATGTACCGGTAACAGCAGTGAGGTTAGTGAAAGTATCCCCCAAGCTAGTATGGTTGGCCCTAAGATCATGCCACCATTGCTCACACAAAGGCGTTCCGCGCGCCCTCACAAACTTCCTGAGCACCTGAAAGACTATGTGTTAAACTAAATGGACAGGTCACTGTGTACTATGACATTAATCCATCATCGGTGTCCTCCTATATGGTCACTTCATTGAACTTTGAACTGATTTACGTATGTCATTTGGAATTCTAAAAGAAAACTCTGGAACTGACGTTTACTTCTTTGAACTTTGAACCATTTTACATTCATGTTGAATGTCAGTTTGTCATTGCAGACAAAAAGACTCTTGAACTGTTGATGTTATTGACTGTTGGCACATTGCCTATTTTGAGTGTTCTAACCAGCAGTGTCTTCATTCACATAAGCTGTTAGATTGGTTTCTGCAAGTCAGTTGTTAGTAGTAGTTGTTTAGTAGTGTTATCCTCACTTCCTTGTGAGGAAAGTGATCTTTTTTTTTCTTAAAAAAACAAAAAGAGAGAAAGAGGTAGTTACGCCAGTTGATTCATAGTTGTGTGCCCTTAAGGTGCACTGAGCCTGGATGGGCTCTCTCTCTGTCTCTGCACTCGTGGAAGCTACATGTGCCTGGTTGTGATTATCACATTAGATTAATCCCTAATCCTTTTATTGGCGCTCAGTAAATTGCTCGCAGTGAAAGCATTATTTATATTCAGTTGCAATATTTTGAACAGAACCGATTGTTTCTATGTGAAATAATGTGATTTTGTCTACAATACATTTCGATTTTTGTTCCTTTTAGTGACTGCACTTACGAGATAATGTAGATCTACTTTTCTAGTCGTATTGACATATAGGTTGTTATGTTCAATCTCGGGGGTTAGCCTTCTTCGCGTCGCTTAACTCTTTGTAATTAATTATTTTATTTAAATGGTCGACCGCCAGGGTCGACAGACGGATTTCTTAAATTTATGAAATAATTGTATTTTCATAACCACAATATTTGTGTACGCGGTAAGAGCTGGTAAGACATAATTTCGAATTGATTTAAATGATAATAATTAGGCCCTGCATGCTTTTAGGACAAACAAACATTGTTCTTCTTCCAAACATTTTTATAACTATAGGACAATGTTCGGTACGGTTGCTGCTATCATGCTTTAGGAATAATTATCTTCATGTTATGAATATAGTGGTCAATGAAAATAAAATGTCATTTAAAATTTGTCATATTTAGTGAGGACGATATGACATAACTTCATGTTAGTATTAATTCATTAATTTGTATTAATTATACAATAAGAAAATAAATAAAAAGGATAAGATTGTCTATATTTCTTGTAGAAAGTTCGAGGGCCACATGCAAAATGCGTTTTGGATCATGGAGGCTATAATAACAAGATCAAAAACCCATCATACATGCGGCTGCTCATGCTCGGCTTGGCTTGGTTCTCAGTCGCTTTTTTTTTTTCTCCTCGGGGAATTGTAGTCATTGTGGTGGCTAAACTTGACGTTGTTGTACGCCTACTTTGTTACCATCCTCTCGAGGTCTAGGTTGGCTGCGTGTGACTTGTACCGGTTGGCCAAATTTTGGCACCAGGTTGTGTTGACCGTGTCATCACCAAAGGCGTAGCGGCATTTGAAATCTTTCCCTACCCCTACTCCCCGACGCTTCTTCTTGCTGCAGGTGAATAGCCTGGAATCGCGATATTTCACCGTAAATTCCTTTACCCTCTCTCTGTATTTTTGTTTCTTGGAGATATCCCTCTTCCCGTGAGGGTGGTGCTGGCCTACCAGAAATAGCGCACTGATACCGTGCTGGAAAGACCCATTCATCTGGGATATACGGGCCAGTTGCTGGTCAGTGTAATTGCCATGAATTGCACGCAAGCCGCCTGTGTATTGAACAACATATTGAATTGTTTTATTTATAGGCCTGTACCACAAAATCGCGGCATTTATATAATTTGTTAATATTTCAAATTTAACTTAGTCCATTGTCTTTAATAAAACATTTCCCTCACCTTGGAATCCACGATTCTCCTTCTCCATGGCGTAGTCCAAAGACACGTTTTTGCCTCTGCCACCCGTTATGTTTGCGGTGCGATTCCACACCATATTGTGGTGTAATCTGGCAGGTAGCCAGCCGTTGACACCTATATCGTAATAGAGTAACATGATACAAATTTCAGTTTTGTGTCATATCACTCTCTTAATTCGTCGTTCATGAATTTGAAAATGTAAACATGCCCAAAATACATTGTAAGCAATCAATATCCTTCTGTGTAAAGTGCGTTCATGGGTGAATTTGTGAATTGGGTTGCAGTTGTAACAAAAGAGTCAAGTGCGCCTCATTATACACAACCCATTTGCGAGTTCAATTTCAACATTACTTTATCACCAATTCCATGTGCAAACGGCGGACTTTGTTCAAGTCTATAAAGTTTTTAGTCATACAGCAATGAAATGCAGCATTTGCTCCTTACAATAGACTAGGTGCAAGACTTGTATAGTAGCCACTGATACTTTTGATACTTTTAAATGTAGGAGATACGGGAATAAAAATTCCTTTAAAAGGGAAACGGGCGTACCAAAGAAAGTGCGCATGATGTAGGATATTGTGAACGTTTGACATAAATATTCGAATTAATAGTAGGAATCTGTGAAAAAATAAATTATAATAAATTTGCATATCGTATAAATGGGATTGAATTTTTTTTAAATTTAATTTATTACATATTCATGTTATTAGTGTGCATATACCTGCTAATAATCGATGAGCTAGGGTGAAGTAATTGGTGTTATTGTTATTTACAAAGCCAATCTGCGCCACTTTCCATATATTGATCAAGGCAGGGCCGTCATTGTGCCTCTCTCAGCGTCTTGGTGACACAGTATCAGCAACCCAAGCCAAGTGGCGAACCGGCTGTATTCCTGCACTGCGTCTGTATTGTTGTTCTGCCCATAGTGCCTTTCACACTGCGGTGAGCAAAACCATTTGCTTGATGGTTCTATTTAAGAAAGTGCCATTAACAAATGTGTTACTTAATGGTGACACTATTAATTTGTATACCACCTTATCACTACTCATTCTCTAAGAGATATTATCAATTATTTGCTAACGTTTTGGTTAGGGCATGTTATTAGTTCTTTATAGAGGAAAACGTGTTTCGATACTTGGCACGTTCTGGCTATATTTAACAATACACTCCATGTGAAACCGCTTGTAGCCAATGCAGTTACTGTTGCTACATATGATGTCAGCACTTTTGCCATGGGTGTATGTTTGGCAGTAGCAGTAAATAGAGTTGTGGTGACAGCCATCTGAGCACCACCACTCCTCATCGCCGTCTATGGCTGGATGGTCGATGGCAACATTAACACACTGGAGATGAAACCACCATCCGTTTGGGCATAACTCCCCTGCAGAACATTCGACCATGGTTTGGTCCACTTTAACAAAACATAAAGAAAATTTTGTTACTTAGTGTGATTTACATTTAATTATTACAAATCTGCAATGTGCAATGGAGTAGAGTTAACAACATCTATGTCACATAACATTTTAGACAATGATTTGCGTCATCACTTTACCTTTTGACTTCTTGCACAGGCAGAAGTCTTTTCTAGCGGCTTCCGCGATGATTTTTGCCTGGTTGTCGGCGGTGTTAGGCCATATGGCGTTAACTAGCCTCTCGGAGGTTTGGTTAAGGAACTTTAACTTTCCTTCTGCCGACTCTGGTAGGTCTTTTGGATCTTTATCTGTAGACCTTAAGTTCCACAACTTCATATAGTGGACTAGCAGATAGCCTTCTGTTGCGAAGTTGGTAAATTCCATCCACTGGTGGACACTCTGTGTCGGGTCTCCTAGGTTTAAACTCCTAAAGTGGAAGTTGTCTTTTATATTAAAAAGACTTCCAGGTTGCCTGGCCATGTCGGGGTCACACACAGCTTACTGTAATGCTTAAATTCATCACAAAAAAGAGTCGTCAATCAAAGGCTTCTTTGTTAGTGAACCTGTTAATACCGGTGAATTGCGTGAACAAACATTACAAAAGACAAAATCTGTATAACAAGTGGATGTAACATTTTCTTAGTCATGTTAGTACATATACATAGCATTCTTACCTTGCATCTTATTTTGAATCACATACATTATTGCCATCAACTATGTATTCAATCATCATGATCATCACACAAATGGTAGTCATTCAAAGGCTTCTCTGTTAGCATGGTTAGTGGAGCTGTTACCGGTGAATTCCGTTACAAAACCTTACTACAACATAGTGTATGGATTTCAAAATTAAACATACACAAATGCCGTAGCAATGCTTAATTCACGGATATTGTGTTCTAGTGCAGTGTAGTGATGTGCAGAATGTCGTTTTCCATGACGTTTTCCATACGAACAATCACCAGCAAAATACGCGTAACACTGAAAACTGTGATTTGGTGCAAACATATAATTGATACACAAGACAAAACGTGTGTAATGTTATAGTTATGTCTATTTTCACAAATAATTATAGTTTTAGCTATGTGAAGTTTGATAGTAAGAAAATATAAATGATATACCTGCAACAAAATATTTCTCATATGCCACTCCTGTGGTGTTGGCTCTAAACCCTTAAGCCGTTGTAGCTCGTCTTCTGTGGTAGAAAACCCCATTCTGGCTTGTATCATCCGCCACACACTCATTTGATCTCCGTTGGTCAGTAGTGGCCAGTGCATGCCACTTGGGGTTACGGGCACATGTGTGATAGCCACCCACTTATCTCCATTACGCCTCCCAACTCGATGGGATTTTTCTCGACAACCCCCAGGTTGACCTGAAAACGTGTAAGGCCATTAATTACACACTTAATATGTAACAAAGTATATAAAATTAACAAGTATACACCATTTGAAAATAGTACTTACTATTTCACTTTTTTTGGATGACTCCTTTGAGTATCTGTGTGGAATGTGTTCCACAACTTCGGTTTCTTGGAAACACGGGATGAATTTGGCCAGTGTCCTTGATGTGAGGGTTACCATCCGTTGTTTGAGCATATACCAGGACGTATGGTCGGGTAGCAGGTTTTTGAGTGGGATGTCTCTCGCATTTTTGGTATCATCCCAATCATCAAGTGCACACCGATGTGGAATTCTGTCAAAGACAGCGATGGCATTTGCCCAGGTTCGATATTTCTTCCCACCCTCTTTTGCTTTGCTGTCTACTTGGTGTCTGGTGCCAACACTTTTCCCAACGTTGTCCCACGTAATGGAGAATGTTTTTATATCTGCATAAATAATTTAAAAACACAACCAAGAAGAACATTATAAACACCATTTCTGTTATACCGCCTGCGTTTCTGTGATAATGGATGATCATGCTATCTTCTGTAGATAGCAATAAAAGAGTTTCTGTAAAGAAGATATTAATAATAATAATAATAATAATAATAATAATAATAATAATAATAATAATAATAATAATAATAATAATAATAATAATAAATACTAATTGTAATAATGATAGTAACAACTATGAAATCATGATTAAAAGGATGTTATTGACCATTATGTTCTTCTCCAAACATGTCTTCGGACATAGCTGCCGCAGAGATTGTGGAGGCGCCGTCTGACTCCGCCGAATCTCCAACATCCATCGGTACCTCCTCATCGAGTGCTATGTCTATTCCTTCTTCAACAGAGAGGTCTCCTCACTGTCCGCATCCTCATCATGCTCATGTTGATGGTCATCTGCCAATTCATCAAGCGCTTCATTGCAATCTGCAATATATTGCAGACGATTCTGAAAGTGAATAAAAAATAAGTGATATAAAGCAAACTATAATTAAACAGTCATATTTATATTAGCATAATTTCTTATTACCTTAATTTTGGCTTTGGCTTTGGCGTTGTGTAGAACCCGGTCGTGGTCACTAATGTAATTACTGCATGACTTCCTGACATGCTGTATCGACGTACACAGGCCAGTTTTGTTGAAGGTGGTGATGACCTGTTCAAAATAATAAAACAATATGTATGTTAATTAATGAAAGCACTATTTTTTAAGAAGTAAATAACAGAAAGGACATTTACCTCGTTCGATGCACCACCGCGATAGAGGAACATGCCCAGCATGGTGGGTACCAAACCAAAGCGGTATTTAAAGCGAGTCTTCAGAAGCATGCTGGCCACAACTCCCACCGTTCGGATCTTTGACCCAACATTTCCTTCGACGCTGCATGGTAAAAGAATGAGAACAAACAATTATGTCATAAATGTCATTGTACTTAAGGTTAAACATATTTAAAGAATATATATGAAAAATATTTGACTTACATCCTAACATCATTTCTATGACGATTATTTGTGAGGGTGCCACTGAGCACGTGGAAGAGCGTTGGCAACTCCTCCTCAATACTTTGTACCGCAGGTACCCAGCAGAAACCATCTATGGATTGCCGCAAGGAATTCCTCCCCAAATCGAAGGCAGTATGTTTATTTTCTTTGGCAAACATCTGCAGCTCCTGATTGGCACGTTCCTCCACGACACGCAAAAAACGCGGCCTTCGCTCGAGGGCTGTTATCCACAAGCAACTGCAAATGAATGAGAAATGAAATCTCGAAATAAATGAACAAAAAATTCAACACCAAGTTTTATTACCCAAGCAATAAGTATAAATCACAATAATAATAGTATTGTACACACAAAAAAGAGGTTATTTATAGCGTTGGCCCAATATTTCATTTTGTTACCAACTTACCTTGAAAGCTGTGTAATAGCTTCCATCCTTAATTCTTTGCCTTGCTTCCTTGGCAAACCCATATACCTTGACCTGTTTATAATTGAATGAAAAAAAAAGGTTTCTTTATCTTCAATAATTAATAATGCACCGGGGGTTTACTTTATTTCTCGTTACTTTTGTATAGTTAGGCTCTCCGTATTTTAAAAAACTTCGGACGATACATGATGCACTTATGGTCCATGGCAAGCCCGATTCGACCTTTGTGGCATTAAACCCAGTTAACAGGAAATTAATCCAGTAAATCGATTCAATAAAGCAAATAAGCTCATGCATTCGATCACTAACGGCAACCAGCTTCGGTCGATTACCCCAGCTGCAGCGTGTGTAAACTCTAATTTGCATAGAGGCTGTACGTGAAATTATTGATTGGCTCCAAACAAAGGATTTGAACCGGTGCACGTAATCATGGCGCAGTGCAGTCCATTCAATCAAATGTTGTCATCAACCTATTTGATCGCAGTGCATTGTTATGTGTGTGAGACGAACTGTCGCGGTTGATTGCAATCAAACAAACGATGTCTTATGTATTACTTTGTTCCGTGATGAAAATCGTGATGTTTTATTTAATCACTCTCGAAAAATGTATTTCTTTTGTAGGTCTATTACTTTGTTTTGTGATAAAAATCGTGTTGTTTTATTTCATCACGCTTTAAATCAAACGATTTCTTATGTATTACTTTGTTTCGTGATGAAAACCGTGATGTTTTATTTCATCATCACGCTCTAAAACAAACGATTTCTTGTGCATTATATTTGTTTTGTGATGAAAATCGTGATGTTTTATTTCATCACGCTCTAAACAATAATTATAGTTACATGCAATAAAAGAAAAAAATCTTATTAAAACGGTAGGCCCTATGTTGTTTAGAAAAATGTAGAAAGTGATGATGATGATGATGTCGATGATGATGATGATGATGATGATGATGATGATGATGATGATGATGATGATGATGATGTCTCCAAAAGTGTCCCGGTTTTTTTTTTCTTGCCCTAAATCGTGCGTATCTATTAATAAGGCACTTCAATAATCAATAATCAGTCCCGTGACGGCCTCCACTAACTAGCTACTAACTTGGGTTATGGGCCCTGATTTTCATGTTCACTGTCACTTACTCATCAGCGAAGTACGACCCTTTGTCAATTACCTACAGTACCAAATTTCGGCATACTATTTAAAAAACTCATCATGATGATCGAACAGAGAGTACTTTAAATGTAGCTTGTACCGTTTTCGTGTGGCATTCTTCAGAAGTGAGCGGTCCGTTTACCAAAATTTTCGGTCAAATCTCCATTCAATTAACACGGGATTTGGCTAGCTATGCCTTGCCCTCACTCACTGTTTTACTTAAAGTACGAATATTTCTGAACATCTAACCTAGCTGTAATTTTAGGTCATGTTAGAGAAATATATTTGCTAGAAGTTTTTTTTTTACTTTTTAATATTGGCCGGTTATTTTTCACACATTGACGTTAACTAGGCAAATGCCTATCCTTTTAACGTGGCACGATTTGTAGAGGTCACAGCTCAATGGTGAGAGCACTGTGTATTGTGTATAGGAAAACGGACAGTAACTGCAGTATGATACCTGTTAATTTGGTTACTTGACCTCTGACCGACTCCGAATTGTCGCATTATATGAATTTAAGGTATAGTAACGTACCGTATCGGTATAATAAATCAAACATGGGCGCGCACAAACTGCATACTCTTTCAGTCTATCTCATTTGCCGCGTACAAATAATGACTTTGACGTGCATTTAAAAACATCACTTATTTGGTGGTTTGCGCCCTTAACATACACGCAAGCATGTGTACGGAGCGCTAGGTGTGTCGCTGTACTGGACGCTACTACGTCAGGCGGTGAGTGGCATGATGGTCGGAGAGAGCCGGCAAAACCGCTCGGCCGTATGGCATTTTCAATATACTCGGTTAGTTTTGTGTTGTTCATTATCGAACCCCAACGGTTTTAGCTTGTATTTATATTATTTATTAACATAAGCCTACTTGTTTGTGATATTTCAAGCGTTTTGAAAAAAAAAAATAATCACATTCAAATACACGGTTGACGATGGAAATTTACTGAATTTAGAGAATGCACGGCACATATACCACCTGACTACGTGATGACGTAAAGTGTACGTGGTTTTGTGGTGTTAAATTTGTTTTGTCCAAATATGGAGATAAATATCGCATTTGTTTCACTTACTTTTTACTCCTGGCTGTAATAACGAATATTGTCTAAGGACTAGACATGAAACATATAAATGGCATTTTAAAATAGTAATAACTATATTTTTATGATAACGTTGCATTTGTTTTGACTTTTCATATAAATGGTAAAATGTATAACATTACATACCTGTGCCATGACGCAGCTGAAGAAATGGAGAACTATTATCAAATAGTTATAAGTACTGCAATATAAAGTTTTATAACTCGATTCCGCCGTACCTATCACCTCAAGCGATAGATGTTGACTGCGACTGAATCTGTAAAGTATCAGGGGTGTGACCATTTGACGCTCATAATCGGACCATTTCAAATGACATAATCAAATACAGGGTGTCCCAAAAAAAACACCCACAAGAACATAAAAGCATCACATCATTGCGCCCTCTGTTTCTCCTGATAAGTTTATAAAAATATATAAATGCAACTATATATAGCAAAAGAACTCGCATCCCACTTCCATTGCCCATCGGCAAGGGAATTTCCGAAAAGAAGTTGCTTCCGTTTATTAAACCTAAGGATGAACCAACATATAAATATTGTAAAAAATTTGTGTGAAACCAAACACGAGAAAAGAAGGGAGCAATGATTTTTTTGGGACACCATGTAACAACCTGGTATTGTGAATCATTCGTATGTTGCCCGATTGAGATTATTTGCAAGTACAAAGAAAAAGCACAGTACTATCCATTTAGGATATAATGGATGTAATAGGTAAAATAAAAAGAACAGGTGGGTGTGCATAGGTGTAACGTATTTTCTCTGGTTTAGGCAAATTACTTATTATCAAATATAGTGGAGGAAAAGTAATCAATATCCTTTTTTTTGGCGCAATTTTGGCTACGCCCTGTATAAAACCGCCCCTTGTGTCTAAAAAATACATCACAAAATGTATAATCACGAGCGAGTCACGAATAAATATCCGGCCATTCCGGCTCAACTAAGGCCAAAACAAATAGAAATTATAAATTCCGTCTTATCTGGAAAGGATACTTGCGGGATATTGCCAACAGGATACGGCAAAAGCCTTACATTTGTTTTACCCTGCTTAGCGCAACAAGAAGAATCAGTATCACTTGTGGTGAGTCCACTGAAAGCGCTCCAAGATAACCAACTAGAAGCCTTAGGAAAGTGGGGCGTGAGTTGTATCGTTCTTAATGAAGATACAGATGTCGACGTTGTGAAAAAAGGTAGGCATATTAACAATTATTAATTGCATTATTTTTCTTTATTCAGTTCCAATGACTTTATACTGAATTATTTGAACTTGTAAGTATAGCTATCTTGTGAATATGGCTTAATGTTTTACTTTGTTTTCACCTTTCATGTATTATACTTGGCTTTGAAAAGACAGTCACCGTGTACTAGCACTTACATGACTTTTCTTCTTTTCAATGTCTTTACTTAGGAATAGAAAATAACGATTACAGGGTAATCATTGCCACACCTGAGGCTGTAGCAGGGATACGTGGCGTAAAAGCATCATGGACATTGGAAGGAAGGTGGTGTTGATATGCTTCGATGAAGCACACGTCGTCACCACTTGGTTAGTATATATTATCTTGCCTGTATTTATACCGGATAAATGTTACTTTTACCACACATATTACAATGTAAGACGTTTTATAAATTATTAACAGTTATTTATTTTTCACAATAATTGCACACAGGGGAAAGGAATTTAGGGAGGCCTACGACCATTGCTCGGAATTACGCAGCATGTTCCTGGGGCACCCTTTTGTTGTTAACAGCAACACTGACCAAAGAAATTCGCCAAGAACTAGTGTTGAAGCTGCACATAAGAGAAATGACAACGGTGACGGCTTGTCTTGACAGGTATAATATTTAATTTAGTCATGCTGAAAGAGGTAATTTATGACATAACTGGTCACATGTTATTGAATAATATTTCTTACATGTTAATTGTTGCGTGTGTTATATTACATGTTATTTTTTGTAATATTTTATACAATTCATTTCATTATTATATATTAATTTTTCCAGACCAAATATATCTCTCGTTGTCAAGACAGATGCGGCCATGGACTTTGTCAAATGTGCTGGGGGACTTTTGCAACAAATTCGGCAAAAGAGAAGAAATTGTCCCAAATGCATAATATTTACAGGGTATGTATTATATATCAACACCGAATCATTTCATAATCATATTTTGGGTGAAACTTTTAGGGAACCTCAAGCACACTTCCGTATACCCCTCCCGAAAATAATGACTTATTTTAATATCTTAATCTTTATTGTTTTCTAGAACTATTGCTGCTGCAGTGAATGTCTATCAGAAGATTATGTTAGATTTGTGGGGGATGCATATGCCAGTGGCATCCCATCGGATAGGCCCAATCTCATGATCGTCTTGTTTCATGCCAAATTGTCCAGCACAGAAAGGAGAAGAGTCCTGTCAGTTTTTTCTAGAGAAGACAGCGTCATACGCGTTGTAATTGCAACCACGGCGTTTTCATTAGGTAGGTCATTCTTATTGTAATAATTACAAACGAACTAGAGTCATAAGTTGTGACCGTCACTAGCTGTCACTGTATTTTAGTCCATCAACTTCAGTTGCAATCTGTAAGAAAAAAGAACGTGAAATTTGTATAATATATAACAAAATACTAGTAAATAAAAGAGGGCGCTTTTGTTTTAAGAGTGCATCCTGCAAGTGGAAAACGCACATTGCTTCATTTGATTTAAGAGTGCACCCGGCAAGTGGAAAGCGGACGTTGGTACATTTGATAATTATATAGTCGTCAGTGGATCATGTACACGGAAATCAAGTGGACGTTTCATTGTTTTTACACCCCGCGTCAATTGGACTCTAGGTGTTTAATACGGGCGTATGTAGCCTATGTTAATTAGTTTTTCTTTCGCAGGTGTACATATTAATGACGTGCGGACTGTGATTCAGTGGGGCACACCAAAAGATCTGCTGTCATATTGGCAGCAAACAGGTAGAGCCGGCAGAGACGGGAAGGCAGCAGAAGGGATTTTGTTTGCCACCAGAACAACTTACCACAAACAGAAAGAATGCATCAAACAAATGGCAGAGAAATTGATGGCCAAAGAAGTTGCGTGTTTGCGTCATTATATCTTACGACATCTGGGCAACACCGTCAATACATCTACCAATGACTCATGTTGCAACTTATGTAAACCTGCCATGCAATATCTAATTAATGCAGAGTAATCTTCACCGGGTCAAAGCATTTGCACAGTCAATACATTATTATTATTGTTATTGTTATTGTTATTATTATTATTATTATTATTATTATTGTTATTATTATTATTATGAAGTAGTAGTAGAATGAATGATGATTATTTTTAGAAAATTACGCAAAATAAACTTGAATGAAATTAAATTATAAATTTAATGTTTCTTGAATGTTATAACGACTGCGACTCAAGAATAACATTTCAGACGTCATCTGACGTCATTTCACCCCAAAAAGTAGTTCCGGTCAGCTTCCGGCAGAAACTCATGTGCGGGTTACGAAAGGTTATGTCATACTGCTGTAAACATAGCTTCGTGACCTGATTTCTTCGTGTCTGTCGGGAATTCTTTTAATTTTTTCTCCTTTTACTTTACGGATACTTATTACCAAATGAACTAGACTGATCCCTAATATGCTGGGACAACATTGAACCTACCTGAATGATTGTAAGTATTATTTGAGGTTAGATATAGTCAAGTAAGTGTATCAAAACAATCCCATTAAAAACTCGTATGCATGTATTTTCAATGTACATGCGTGTGTGAGTAAGGCCTTGTCCAATTGGTAAAAGCCGAAACTCACACATACGATGGGTGTAACTTTAGGTATAGGCAATGGACTAGTTAGTGGGCTGGTGGAAAACCCTTCACCCAATAATAGCCGTAGAAGCTCACATGTGAATTATAATGTTCATCCTTAACATACTACAATTTGAAGTAAAAAATGTCACGCGAAAGCTGTTGTCGAGCTGTTTTCCCGAAGAGTGTCTTCCAAAATTTCATAACAGTCGGACGTGTAATTTCAATGGCAAATTGTGCTCAACAGCTGACTCGCGATAGCTCCAACTTCAAACGAGCACCATCGTGTGATCGGTTTGATCAATTTTCGCCATAGAAGCTGTAAATAAACTTCAATTCTTTCCCACTATGGTCATCTAAAATAATTAAAATGCGATTGTGGGAAGATTGTTGTCGAGCCCTCCCAAATATGGAGTTCTGACTGCCCGTAGGAGCTAAAAAATGAAAAAGTCCAAAATCACATGTTTCTCATTTACTTGTGTGATACGATCACAATAGCTGTGACAAGTTTGACATGAGTTGTACCATCAACATGGCTGGATAACAATAAGCAGACCATTGTTCTCACTTCGGAAACAAAGGCCACGCTCAGTATTGTTTGCTTTGTAATGGTGCATCCAACTGAAATTATAATACCTATTTCATCACAGCACATTGAAATATCGCACAGATAAATCAGAAACATATGTTTATGGATTTAACCAGGGCTATGAGACACATCCGTGATTTAACATAGTTGAGCTGTTTTCAGTGAGGTTTATCTTGGTTTAATGGGGTTTAAGTCCTGCAAAGGTCGTGGTGAATTCTGCTGTAGACATGACTGCATAATGTTTGATTTGACTACAGAAATTTTAAGTTACGTCCCCTAATCCACAGGGCCTATTTATATTGAGACACCCTGTATAGTTCAATATTATCAATAGTGTTTACTACCTTCACAAACGTATCTGCTCCCACCATATAAAAAAAAGTTTTGGACGCCTGTTATTGCCAGGGCTGTTGCAAACAGTAAGAAGCTGGAAGGATATAGTTCTCCTAGTGATCTACAGCATGATGCAACTGTGAACCGCAAGAAGTCGAAAGCAATATTACGTAGTACCATCCTTTTACCGTCTTCAGATCGACAAGTACAACAAAATTTCTGCGGCAATATCAGGGGATACCACGTTCTTCTTCAAGCTAGTCAATCAGCAAAGAGGGGAAACCGTGTCATAACAGATGAGTATATCACAATGGGAAGACCTTCTGTACATCCGAGTAGATCACTTGTGCATTCGGAGAGTATTTCCAGATGCTGGCTGAGCCTTCCATAAATCCCAATATTTCTCATTGTTATAAGGATGCTGCTCTATTGAACAGAAACCTGATCAATGATATCCTCTCTTCTTCTGATGACAGGATTGATCTTATCACATGTGAAGAGATGAAGACGGTCATCTATCTATTTCAAATGGAAAAGCTGCGGGTCTTCATGAACTCCCAGAGCATCTTTGGTGGTGATCAAGTTATCAAGTCCCTTGCCAATATTGTCAACTATATTCTCAAATCTAGACAGATACCAGACAAGCTCAAAATGTGGCGCTCTGACACGTACCTGTTTTGAAAAAGGCAAAGATCCAAAGGATCCGTCTAACTACAGAGGCATAACCGTAACCTCTATCATCATGAAGGTTGTTTAGAAGGCATGGTTGCTAAGACCTGCACCTATCATGATGAAGAATCAGAATTATATGAGGGGCTTCACCAGAGCAACATCTTCCATGAATGCAGCTCTACTATTGACAGTTGAGGCAATCACTGATGCTGCTGATAACAAGAAGGCAATCCACATTAGATGCCTCGAAAGCCTTTGATGTTGTTGATCATGACATCCTACTGAATAAGCTGTATGACGCCGGAGTGACAGGAAGTTGTAGCTGGAATTTCAGTCCATGTACCATAACACTGCATCGGTGGTTAAATGGAATAACAGTCTCTCTTCACGATATAGTGTTTAAACAGGGAGTTAAACAAGGTGTACAAAAAATTAATAGACTGCTTGATCACTTGCAGAATCAGAAGATTGGTTATGCTATTGGAACATCATACATTCATTTGATTCGGTCAGTCATGAGTTCCTCTTTAAAGTGTTGGATCATCTTAAATTTGGTGAAAATTTTATCAAATGGGTTAGAACTGTTTACTCTGCCAGGAAATCTTTTGTTATTAGCGACGATTTCCTTACAAAATCAGTCAATATGGAACGTTGTATATTGTAAGGTTGCCCAATTTCCCCATACCTTTTCGTGTGTGTCATGGAGACGCTTGGGAGTGTAATTAGGTATTTTAGTTAACAAGAAAGAAGTGTCCATGCTTGCTGATGACACTACATGTTACATTAAGGGTTCAAAGGAAACACTTTCAAAGTCTGTTTGATATCCTCTACATTTCTGGTAAATGTAATGTAAATTTGTCTAAATCCTAATCAATTTGGATAGGTTCTAAAAAAGGCAACCAAGAGTTTTCATATCAAGATAAGGGGCTTTGCTGGGTTCAAGATAAATTCATTGATTTTTCCCTCAATTTGAGTTTGTTGTTTGGGTTAAATTATAAGATGAAGCAAATTGAACAAACCTTAAATTGTTGGAAAGCTAGAAGTTTGTCACTCATTGGTAAAATTTGTGTCATAAAATCTCTTTTGCTTCCACAGTTTTTGTATCTTTTTCCTGTTCTTTGTATAAAAATTCGAGAAACTTTTTCAAAAATATTAATAAATTATTTTTAATTTCATCTGGAATGGGGGAAAGACATTTTTAATTTCATCTGGAATGGGGGGAAAGACAGAGTTAAGAAGGATTTTTTTTATGTCTAGAACTTCATTTTGATGAAACGAAAAATGGAATATGATATTGCCTATAAAAAGGGTAAATTAATTAATTAATCATTTTAAAAAGTAGTGCTTTGACATTTGATGTACAAGGTGCATTGTCATGTTATGCCATTTTGTCGCATACTGACTCTGTATCTTTGTGCATACACTCTAGGTGTGATTTTCTGTGATTATATTTATTTTTATGTTTGCTTTTTCTAATAAAAATATAATGACAAACAAACCACCAATAGGGCACAGTGTCATCGCCCTGATATCTTCATGGTCGAAATCGCCATGGTAGGTTGAATTCACCGCCACGCATGGCCATTTTGTATCGACCTGTTTAATAGTTTTTAATGGGCCGAAGGACATCTGACTAAGGCTACTGATTTCGCTGCGTTTGAGTCGAGGTCAATAAGGTCATATGCTTTTAGACTACCTCAACGATTGGCTATATAATTCGGCACATATAAAATCAGAAATATTGTCAGTTTTTGAGTTCAAGACGCAGGCTTCTTTCTCAAGACGCAAGCTAACGACTATCATATCTGTTCAACACATATGTTAAAGTGCAAGGAAATAAATATAGCACATTCACGTGTATCGATCCCGGGTATTGATTTTAGTATATCTGATGACAAAGTAATTATTAGCCAGGCGATGTCGGTGAGTAGGGTAGTAATCATTGATTAGCCGTGAATGCTATATTTGCAACTGATTGTGGTGGGATCATTCAGTAAAGTCCCCTGAATGCCAATATATCCATCAACTGCTTAGTCCATCTCTTGCGCTGTGCAGTCAATGATATCTTCAGTGTGCTTGGACTTTCCCCAGAATTTATGTTCGTACCAACTTAACAACTTTTTCAGTCCAGTTATGCCTACCTTATTTGCCTGGTAAGGTTAAGAAACTTAAGAGGAAAGACAATAAAAACCCGAACTCGCGGCACATAAAGCCATACTGTATTTTATTATAATTTATTTTGGTACGCAAAATGTTTATTCTGTACAACTTAATTTATTTTTCGCCCTTATTTCCGTTACATTATATGTGTTATTTATGTGTCATTCTGTTCTGTTCATTTCTATCTTCATCAATCGTAATGCAGGAATCGCGTCAATCGCTAAAACACACATTTATTAATATTCTCTGGCGCTGGCGTTTCGCAATTATTTACTTGTTATATTAGCTTGTTATATCATGTTAACAAATTGCAATTTTAAAAACTAAAACTTTGACATTGAACATAAAATTATATCGACCATCAAAATTATACACGCAAAAACACCCTCTTATCTATACTTCACATAATGGTTATAATTTGGAAAATATCGATATTACGGGAGGCAATTCAGAAGTGACCAATATGTTTGAAATTGCTGTCATCATATACGGTAGAATTCCGTCTAGAAGCATATATGCCTCTAAACGAGGGTTTTTTAACGAAAGATATGAAAGGCCAATACCCTTCTCAAAAACATTGCAATAGATTGGTCTTACAAATATACATGTTTGTACAGCCGCCTTTATCAGTAATATAGTTGTTCAAACTCCAAATAACGTTTTTGTTGAGAGTGTCGCCTCTTGTCTCTTGTGTCAAAAACCTCGTTTAGAGGCATATATATGCTTGTAGACGGAATTTTACGGTATCTCACATATGATTTTATACACCAAGTACTGATTCATTTGGGTTTATTACTGAAAACTAGAGGTCGCTTACAATGGTATCATCAACATTACGTGATTTACGCCTGTGGTTCCGGTTTTGGATATTGATCTAAACAAATGCTGCATGTTGCTGCAGTTTGTTGTGATTTATATATTAAAGAGGTACTACACCCCATGTGGTAAATTTAGACTATTTTTTGCATTTTTCTCAAAAATAATAACACACTGAACAAAAAGTTATGTATATTATTGGGGCAAGGAATCCAATTACTACACTGAAATTTCAGTGACTCAAGACAAGCGGTTCAGTATATATGATAGGAAATGAGGTACATCCTAGTGGTACCTTATTTCTTATCATAAATAATGAACCGCTTGTCTTGGGTCACTAAAATTCCAGTATAGTAATTGGATTCCTTGCCCCTTTAATATACATAACTTTTGTTACCACTGTGTTATTAGTTTTTGAGAAAATGCAAAATAGACAATAAATTTATCGAGGGTGTAAATTTACTTTAATGTAACAATAATTGTTAAATTGGATTGATATCGTGTGTTACGTATGTGCAATGTGCGTCTGTTCTTGTTTGATAAAAAGCATCAATATGATGGTATTGACCCTATATATATACAGAGAAGTAATTAATTGGTAGAGCACCAGCGCAGTCACCTTCAGAGCCTTATTTCACCATTATACAGATGAGCACTCCATTATAATGCCTCTTTGAAGGTGTCTTGGGAAGTATTTCTTGAACTGCATATCTCCTTGTCTTGGGTAGGCATCAATCAATTCTCTGAGGTCTCTGGACTTAGGGCCAGACTCTGGTGGGTTAAACCGGTTTTAAGGGCCCAACCAATATATACGCTGAAAACATGTGCTGCTTTGAGGTTAACACGGAGGATAAACATTGAACAACTTTTCCTAGACAAATGTTGGTTTTGAATTTTTCAATATTTAGTAATGTTCATAATAATCACTACCGCATACGATATTAGCACCAGATTAATTTATCATGTTTATGGGGAACGAAGAAAGAAAATCACATTCCATGCACACGGAACAAGAATAAAGGGTAAAAAATGTAGATGAAACCCACCTGCTCAACTTTGAGGCTCGAACCTACGCTTCACTGATGCATTCTTTGTAACAATCGTCGTATGGAATTTTCGACACATTGAATGAATTATGACGACGACGACTCATGGGCTCAATCGATCCAATAAATGGGCTAAATAGGTAAATCAAATTTTAAAAATTACCCACCACTAATTGCAACAGAATCCAGTTTGCATGCATCCATCTTCCAAAAGCTAACACAAAAACATATGAAAAGTCCCAAAATCGTAGTGGAACAGTCCTAATTTGCATAAATCCAAAATGGCCGCTTATACAGGAACAATTTAAGACCATTTGGATTAAAATTGGAACATAGTTCCATTGTAAACGACTGTGGATCCAAAATTTGACCTTTTTGCCTATAACTCAAGAACTGTATGTCGGAGACTGGTCGAACTATACTTTTCTGTATCCTTATGATAAGAGCAAGACATTGGTATGGTTTTTAAACAAGATGTGACCAACTTTGAAATTTCACCCTGTATAAGCGCCCATTTTTATTTATGCAAATTAGGCACTGTTCCACTACTTCGACTTTTGGGAACTTTTGATATTTTTTTTGATTTTATACTTTTTTGAAACGAATGGTGATTAAATGGTTTCTGTTGCAATTAGTGGTGTAGTCTATAGGCTTACGTGATATTTTTAAAAATTGTCATTTTTTGGGGTAGATTCTTGGCACTCATGTTTAAACACTTCTAGAAACATCACTGATTAAGAAAAAAATGGGTGCCAGTTTTTTTCATTAACATTTAGAGCATTCATTTTGAATTTCAAAATGGTCGCCAATTTAAAAAAAATAAATTGCCAATTAACCACAACTGTTCATTCAAATGTCATACAATATTTATTATATTTTATCTAAACTCATCAAGGGTCAACGATTCATTGGAAACAAAATAAGAACACTAGAAACACTCTTAAACTAGCAAAAAATCAACATGGCCGCCATATTTTAGGCTTTTTACGTAAAGTGCCATAACTTTTGAACCAATGGACATAGGAAGGTGCTTTTGATGACAAACCATATGTTTTGGCATATGAGGATTTCAAAAATAACAACGTATTTATGATTGGAACACTTTTGACTAGAGTCCAATCTTTCAACAGAACTTATTATTGTCATTGCTTCAATGATCTTCTAGATCTGGGCCAATCTTGACCGCAGCTGGAGCTACCTGAGAAAGAACCGTTAGTAGCTTATTGTCTAGGTTTGCCACCCAAAGGTCAAGATGCTCTAGATAAGTTGGGTTCAATACCATATACTTGCGACAGATATTAGCCTGACATGGACACGGCGTATATGTCCAATCCATGCTCCCAGAGTCGGTGGCAGTTTGTCAACGCCTTGTTGTGGACTCAATGTGGACTCCACTTGGACAGAAAAGAGAAACAAAGAAACTCTTCACATCCACGTAGAACTTCATCGGATGGTTTATCTCCTTCGCCAAGACAAGCTAGTGCTATCACATCCTGTGAGAGCATGCCAGTTGATCAAAGTTGCTGATTTCTCTGGGCCAAGCTTGTTATAGGCTGCAGGGAAACTTTGCACCGCCTTTTGCTTGTATTCATGACTAGCAACAATATCTAGTAACAAATCCTTTGTGCTGTTGCTATCGAGAAACATTAGGCAGATGTGCCCTATTTAGCATTTCTTTGCGTATTTAATTATTTTCTTTTTTTCACACGGCTTATCCATTTAAAGAATCAATAAAATAATTAAGTGTCCAAAGCTAACGTTAAATACGCTTCCACCTAATGCATATTGTTGTCTTTTGAGTCTTGAACGGTGTAGGATTTAGTTCCCTTCATCGTACATTTCCGCCAGTCTCTAGTTTGTTCCTTCAGTGGTGCTTTCTTTGTATAGTTGTCGTATACAACTTGCACTTGACAATATCCTCGAGCCTTTGAGTCAATGAGTGTGACAAATTGCATTTCCCATCTGGAGTGTCAACTTTCTTATCAATGTTGCCATGGACGTATGCTGCAACAAACATTGGAACATAGGGTTTGTGGTGTTGACCTTGAAGGAAACAACGTCATGCACTATTGCCAGATTGTTGGTTATTGCCCGGTCATCTCGAAAGAGTGCCAATCTGGAAGAAATGTAATTGGGATGCGTGAGTCTGCATATACCAACGTTCTTATGGTACCGGGTGGATCTTACCACGACGGACAAGCGCACGGTGACATAGGTTCTGGAAGATCTGGTTTGCAAATAACACACGTCAAGCTTCTGCACAGCCTACTGAGTTTGAAGCGGGATCGGATACCTGTCGTGTAGTTGATGGAATGGTAGTAGTAAGCTATGCAGGCGTTGATGACAGTCATGAATTTCAAAACTTGCAAAGAGCTTGCAACCACAGGCTGGCAACATCCGTCGTCAAACTCACTGACTCAAAGGCTTGAGGATATTGTCAAGTGCGAGTTATATTTGACAACTTACACAAAGAAAGCATCACTGAAGGAGTCAAAGAACTAACTGGAGAATGGCGGAAAAGGCGAGATGAGGGAACTAATTCCTACATCGTTCAAGACGCAACAGGCATCAAAAGACAAAAAGATGTTTCTCGCCAGCAGCAGCACAAAGTTTGCTAACTCTCTCTTTCCTATCAGCTCATCTACAGTAACGACGAATTAGAAATGTAAAACAATGACCACAGTGGCAGCACAGAGGAAGAGGCGGACACCCTTACGATTTATCCTGCTGTAGAAGTTGCAAGCAACAGGATGAATGTCACATATATTCACAAGACACGGGTGGCTCTACGAAGAACACCACTACTTGGCAGCCAAGAAGGGATGCTTTGCTACTTTCCTGAATGCAAGTCCCGTAATGTCGTGATACACTGGATGGTCTTGGCGAAGAAGATAAACCATCCGATAAATTTTTTTGTGGATGTGAAGAGTTTCTTTGCTCTCTTTTCTATCCAAGTGGAGTCCGCATTGGGCAAGGAAAGATACTCAGATGGTTTTGGTTCAAGCAATTCAACAAGGTGAACAAGCAGTTGATAAGCTGCCACAGACTCAGGGACCATGGATTGAACATATACGCCGTGCCCATGTCCATACTGATATCTGGCGCCGGGATATATTGGCATTGAACCCAACTTGTCTTGACCCTCTGACCTTGGGGTGGCGAAACCTAGACAACAATCTATTGACGGTTCTTTCTCAGGTTGCTCTAGCTCCGGTCTCATTGCTCCATCTCGTCAGGTGTAACTGTGAGAAATCAAAGTGTTCGGGAAGGTGCTCATGTAGAAAAACATCTAGAAGATCTAGAAGACCAATAAATCAGTAACGTTGACACCCCGATTCATACATTACCTTACGTTAAATAGCATTTTAAAAAATATGCTTTTATATTTCCATGGAGGCGCAAAGGGCATATAAAAACATGATAAATTTAAAGAACAAGATAGTAATGGAAAGCAAATAATTAAACAAAGAGATGAGTTTTAATATACTTGTAACAAATTTAAAGTGCAGTGGATGTTCTAATGGCAGCAGTAAAAAATCCCCATATGCCAAAACATATGGTTAATCATCAAAAGCATCTTCCTATGTCTATTGCTTCAAAAGTTATGACATTTTACGTAAAAAGCATGAAATATGGCGGGGGTTTTAGGGTCTTTTTGAGGGTCATGGGTTCCAATATAGTTCCGAATTAACCAAAATAATTTGGTTGCCAGCTTTTACGCGAACTCGCCTTAAATAAGCACATATTACCAAAATAGAACCATTCTAGTAGCATATAGCCGTGTATTAAAGACGAAGAATATTTTACATGAACTGCAATAACCCTATTGCTTCATGTATTTGAATGGGGCTTAAGTAATTCTGTTTTCCTCACAAAAACAATAATCAAACATATAGCTTAAGCTGCAAGAAATTGTACCTAAAGTACAACTTGATGAAATATATAAATCAGTGTCGTAAATTTAGCTAAGGTTGTATCATGTCTCATTTATCATGTTTATCTTGCCTAGGCTGGATCTAGAATAGTAATGTAATTCATTAATGTTCGCCAGTGGGAAGAAAATAGGTTACCAAATCCCCAAGTAAGATGCACATCTACGTCTTCATAAATATGTTAATCTTATTATATTGGAGGTCCGGCTTCTTCTTTAGTGTAAAGAAACAGACAATCGTGTTATTTGTCCATTACCTATTATATAAAACATTACATCAAATTCTAGAGTGGATTAGTGTATAGCCACCAGCAATCAGTGCAATAGCATTAAGAACTAAGTACTCTTCTAATTGCGCTACAATCGCATATTCGAGAACAACTTGGTACAGTCCGTTGATGGGGTTTAATGTACGCCGCAAGGGAAATACAGATAGTGGCTTAAGCCCTTAATCGATTCAACTTTATATCAAACTTGGACATAGCTGCACTATTGGAACTCTAATTGTACAAGCTCACATGCTGAGGTCAAAGGGCATTTGAGGTTAACATGTAAAACCGAAAATTAAAAATCTGGTTTCCCATGAACAGTTTAAATCCAATTTTATATCAAACTTGGGGTGATAAATAAGCTGAAAATTAAAAGATTTGTCTCTTAATACTGTGGTGTTCTACTACCCATATCATCGGACAGCCTATTTCAGAACCATCGTCCCTATTTTCTCACTTCTGTTACCAAAGTAATAGCAGAGGGTCGCGAAACCCGGCGAGACTCGTGGTTCGAGAACCGCCTTGATAGTTTTTGTATAATATTATTATAATTGCTAATGTCCAACAATATTTCCTCGGTATATTAAATGTGCAAATCATGCACTGGTTATTGTGAAAAAGTTGAACGTTTGATTATTTAATCAACTCTAATTACAGACTCTAATAAATGTAATTAAATTACAAACTAATGGATTTTAAAATAACAAACTAATGAATGTAATTAAATTACAGGTAGACTAATCATGTATGCTATATAGCTTGCATTGTAAGCACGTCTGTATGTTCTGTTTTCAAAAACAACTCAAAAAATAAAAATAAAACACTACCACAAGTTATTAAAAAAAAAAAAAAAAAACACGGAAGCGATTTACATGTATATCATTGGTTAGATTTTTGTTCGTCAAATCCAATAAATATTTACTCACAGACTTGAGTTGTGATTGGCTAAGCACTGCTTGCTCCTACCATGAAGGATGGTTGGTCCAAGTGTGAAGACTGCTTCGTCTAAGTGTGAAGGCATATCCTTCATGGTAATCCCAAGCACTACGCTGAAGCGTGTGATTGGCTGCTAGCGCAAAAGTCGCTTATTTTGCTATTATTGAAGATTATGAACGTACAAAAATGAACGCATGGACAACGTAGAATATACACAAAATTTGTCGGTTTTTGCAATATACGAGTATTAAGACAGTCAAGGATATTTAACATACGAAGAAAAGTCTAACATTATGATCCATTTTGTTCATAAAAATCATTATAATAAAGCAACAGAGAGGTGTGAAAATTTGCATTCCTTCATACGCGTGGTTCATACTGTATTGATATCATCATAATCATTTAGTGATGGGCGCCCATGATAGTTGACTACCAAAATGGCGACCTACATGAATGAATAAACCAAGTGTTATTATTATTATTATTATTATTATTATTATTATGCACATATCAATGCAGATACCTGCATAGCAAACAACCTCGATAGTTCCACGCAAATACGACTCTTTGCAGACAACTGCTTGTTGTATAGGTCAATAACATCTGAGCATGACTCACTGGCCCTGCAGAAAGATCTCAATTCACTTGTTGAATGATCTGACAAGTGGCAAATGTCATTTAATACACGTAAATGTAAGACATTGCGAGTAACTACAAAGAAAAATCCTATCATTTATACATATAGCATGGGCACTGGTAATCTGGCAACCGTATCTCATCACCCATATCTTGGGGTTGAAATCAGTAGTAATCTAAAGTGGTCAAATCATATCAACAATATTTCCGTTAAAGCCAACAATGCTCTAGGGTTTATTCGCAGAAATCTCTGGAGGTGCCCAAAGTACGTAAAACAGCAAATGTACTTCGCATTGGTAAGACCGCACCTTAAGTTTGCTTGCGCTGTATGGGACCCCCATAATGTGTCCGACATCCAACGAATTGAGGCAATACAGCGCAGGGCAGCTCGGTTTGTATCCAACAATTACCGGAGAACAGAGGGCACGGTCACTAGTATCCTTCAATATCTGGAGTGGCCTTCCCTTGAGCAGCGAAGAAGACAACATAGATTAACAACAAGGTATAAAATTCAAAATGGTGAAATTGCAATACCCATTCCTGAATATGTTCAAGCACAGACAGTTAAAACTCGTCAATACCATCCCCAAAGGTTTAGAGTTATGACACCTCACATAAACACCTACAAATATAGTTTCTTCCCCCGGACAATCATAGAATGGAACGCCCTACCTCCTTCCGTGTATATTGTCAAATCAGTTGGCTGCTTCAAGAGTTGTATTAATAATATGTAATTTCATGTCTTTTTTCTTCAGTTTTGTATAACCATGTTGTATTCAAC
>NW_027305683.1:0-93871 GCF_039555335.1 Amphiura filiformis
TACAGACGTGTATATCGTTCGTTTTGTCTAAAGTCCTTATCCTGGCCCAAAACCTGAACTAAACGTGGGGCACAATGTCAGCCAACACCTGCTATATGATAAATATACAGTTAATGGAAATAAATGCCGTAAAAGTGTGATTTTTTGACTGTATATCGTCTGTTGAAGCGTATATGTTTATATACGTGCATCTTCAATAGCATTTATCAGAGCTTAATATTATTAATGTGAATTTTATATGTTGATATGAATGTGAGACATTGCTCCCTAGAAAATTTGGTAGCCATACCTATTATGCTTTTTTATTTTATAAGCCATAATATGAGTTTAGATGCATATTATTTTGGACGAATTATCATAGCTTTAAACTTCAAGAAATAATCAGCAATCATATAATATTCTTTTGACTTATCCATATTTCCCACAATATTTTTTTTTATTAATATGGATTTCTGATATTGATATGAATGTGAGGAACATTCCCTGAAAATTTGGTGGCCATACCTTTCATGGTTTTTATTTTATAAGCCAAAAATATGAAATTAGATGAATATTTTTGGAATTGATTCGGACAATCCAGGAAAAAATGGATTTAGCTTTGCCTTACACTAAACAATGGAAATGCATGCCCTATCAAAATTGGAGGCTAGTGAAACATGCATTACAATATAAGTGAAGTACAGACTCCCCCTATATCTCACCTTCCCCCACTCCCCATCCTTCAATGTTGGAGGGGTCTCACGGACCTGTTGACAACATGGCTTGGTCCAACATTGAATTGGGGGGAGCAGGGAAGAGACTATCTCTCAAAAGACGGAGCAAAGTGTGCCAACCTTTTTTTTCCTGGATTGTCCGAGTCAAATCCTAAATATTGCATCTGTTTTAGGTTTTTACTCAATAACTCTGGAACGGAATGTTGTATTAACTTCAGATTTCACACAAAAACATATAAAGTATAGGGCTTTAAAAAAAAAAAAAAAAATTATAAAAATGTATTTGTTTATTTAGGGAGTGGTCATTAAAAAGCATCGCTAATGCCTGGTTTTGCGTCATAGCATGGGTCTGAGTACTTGACAACGTTTGGCAAGAAAGGAAGAATGATTTTTAAATGCAGTATTACATCGCATTGCTTCTAATGTAAATAATAAGTAAAAATCACTGTATGAGCATTTTTCAACCAGCTATTATTACTTCAAATTAATATAATTGCACCGGCGTATCATAGATAGAGACAGGTTACAATATGTCTATATAAAAAACATCATCGTTCCAGCAATAATGGAGATATTTGTACAGGGCCGTAAAATAAAGGTAGAAAAAAAAAAAAAAAAAAAAGACGAACATTGGCAAAGATTAATAGAATGACAAATATAATATGATGAAGGATATTGTAAAATAATAATAATAAAGAAAAGAAAAAGAAATATAAATATATTCTGGGGGCTCGAACCCGGGCACCTGCGCCTGTGTCATATGCCCTAACCATTTGCGCCACAGAGCTCTGTAATATCTTCAACGGCTTAAACTATAATATAATGCTATTCGAGATGCATGTATATAAATACACGCTCTACAGACGATATACAGTCAAAAATCACATTTTAAGGCTTTTATTTCATTAATTGTATATTTATCATATAGCAGGTGTTGGCTGACATTGTGCTCCACATTTAGTTTAGTTTTTGGCCGGGATAAATGCCTTCGGGACAAAAAACGAACGGTATACACGTCTTTGAAGAGTAAAGAATTTTAATATAATATTACTTTCCTTTCTTTTACAGACGTGTATATCGTTCATTTTTTGTCCCAAAATTTTAATGAAACAAATGCCATAAAAAGAAAAGTATATTTTTGACTGTATATCATCTGTTAGCGTATATTTATATACGTGCATCTTCAATAACATTTATCAAACTTAATATTATTAATGTGAATTTTATATATTGATATGAGATGTGAGCATTGCTCCCTGAAAATTTGGTAGCCATACCTGTATTATGCTTTTTTATTTTATAAGCCATAATATGAATTTAGATGCATATTTTTTTTTTTTTTATCATAGCTTTAAACTACGAAAATAATCGGCAATTATATAATATTCTTTTGACTTATCCCTTATTTCACAATATTTTTTATTAATATGGTTTCTGATATTGATATGAATGTGAGAACATTCCCTGAAAATTTGGTAGCCATACCTTTTATGGTTTTTATTTTATAAGCCAAAATATGAAATTAGATGGATATTTTTGGAATTGATTCAGACAATCCAGGAAAAAAATAGTTGGCACTTTACTTGCACTAAACAATGAAATGCGTGCCCTATCAAAATTGGAGAGCTAGTGAAACATGCATGCAATATAAGTGAAGTACAGACTCCCCCTATATCTCACCCTTCCCCACTCCCCATCCTTCAATGTTGGAGGGTCTCACGGACCTAGTTGACAACATGGCTTGGTCAACATTGAATTGGGGGAGCAGGGGAAGAGATCTACCAAAAGACAGGAGCAAAAGTGTGTGCCAACCTTTTTTCCTGGATTGTCAGGTCAAATCCTAAATATTGCATCTGTTTAGGTTTTTTACTCAATAACTCTGGAACGGAATGTTGTATTAACTTCAGATTTCACACAAAAACATGTAAAGTATAGGGCTTTACGACTAGCAAAAAAATTATAAAAATGTATTTGTTTATTTAGGGAGTGGTCATTAAAAACATCGCTAATGCCTGGTTTTTGCGTCATGGCATGGGTCTGAAATTACTTGACAACGTTTTGGCAAGAAAGGAAGAATGATTTTTAAATGCAGTATTACATCGCATTGCTTCTAATGAAAATAATAAGTAAAAGAACTGAATGAGCAATTTTCAACCAGCTATTATTACTTCAAATTAATGTAATTGCACCCGTATCATAGATAGAGGCAGTTACGTATGTCTATATAAAAAACATCATCGTTGCGGCAATTGGTGATATTTGTACAGGGGCCGTAAAATAAAGGTAGAAATAGAAAAAAAAAGACGAACATTGGCAAAGATTAATAGAATGACAAATATAATATGATGAAGGATATTGTAAAATAATAATAATAAAGAAAAGAAAAAGAAATATAAATATATTCTGGGGGCTCGAACCCGGGCACCTGCGCCTGTATCATATGCCTAACCATTTGCGCCACAGAGCTCTGTGTATCTTCAACAGGCTTAAACTATAATATAATGCTATTCGAGATGCATGTATATAAATACACGCTCTACAGACGATATACAGTCCAAAATCACATTTTAAGGCTTTTGTTTCATTAATTGTATATTTATCATATAGCAGGTGTTGGCTGACATTGTGCTCCACATTTAGTTTAGTTTTTGGCCGGGATAAATGCCTTCGGGACAAAAAACGAACGGTATACACGTCTTTGAAGTAAAAATTTTAATATAATATTACTTTCCTTTCTTTTACAGACGTGTATATCGTTCGTTTTTGTCCCCAAAATCATTATCCTGGCCCAACTGAACTAAACGTGAACACAATGTCTTCACCTACTATATGTAATATACAGTTAAGAAACAAATGCCATAAAAAGTGTGATTTTTGACTGTATATCGTCTGTTGACGTATATTATATACGTGCATCTTCAATAGCATTTATCAAACTTAATATTATTAATAATGAATTTTATATATTGATATGAATGTGAGCATTGCTCCCTGAAAATTTGGTGGCCATACCTATTATGCTTTTTTATTTTATAAGCCATAATATGAATTTAGATGCATATTTTTGGACGAATTATCATAGCTTTAAACTACGAAAATAATCGGCAATCATATAATATTCTTTTGACTTATCCCTTATTTCACAATATTTTTTATTAATATGGATTTCTGATATTGATATGAATGTGAGGAACATTCCCTGAAAATTTGGTGGCCATACCTTTTATGGTTTTTATTTTATAAGCCAAAATATGAAATTAGATGGATATTTTTTGGAATTGATTCGGACAATCCAGGAAAAAAATAGTTGGCACACTTGCACTAAACAATGGAAATGCGTGCCCTATCAAAATTGGAGAGGCTAGTGAAACATGCATGCAATATAAGTGAAGTACAGACTCCCCTATATCTCACCCTTCCCCTCCCCATCCTTCAATGTTGGAGGTCTCACGGACCTGTTGACAACATGCTTGGTCCAACATTGAATTGGGGGAGCAGGGAAGAGATATACTCAAAGACAGGCAAAGTGTGCCAACCTTTTTCCTGGATTGTCCAGAATCAAATCCTAAATATTGCATCTGTTTTAAGTTTTACTCAATAACTCTGGAACGGAATGTTGTATTAACTTCAGATTTCACACAAAAACATGTAAAGTATAGGGCTTTACGACTAGCAAAAAAAATTATAAAAATGTATTTGTTTATTTAGGGAGTGGTCATTAAAAACATCGCTAATGCCTGGTTTTGCGTCATGGCATGGCACAGAAATTACTTGACAACGTTTTGGCAAGAGAGGAATAATGATTTTTAAATGCAGTATTACATCGCATTGCTTCTAATGAAATAATAAGTAAAAAAGAACTGAATGAGCAATTTTCAACCAGCTATTATTACTTCAAATTAATGTAATTGCACCCGTATCATAGATAGGACAAGGTTACGTAGGTCTATATAAAAAACATCATCGTTGCGGCAATTATGGTGATATTTGTACAGGGCCGTAAAAAAAAGAAAGAAATAGAAAAAAAAAAAGACGAACATTGGCAAAGATTAATAGAATGACAAATATAATATGATGAAGGATATTGTAAAATAATAATAATAAAGAAAAGAAAAAGAAATATAAATATATTCTGGGGCTCGAACCCGGGCACCTGCGCCTATGTCATATGCCCCAACCATTGCGCCACAGACCTCTGTGTATCTTAAACAGGCTTAAACTATAATATAATGCTATTCGAGATGCATGTATATAAATACACGCTCTACAGACGATATACAGTCCAAAATCACATTTTTAAGGCTTTTGTTTCATTAATTGTATATTTATCATATAGCAGGTGTTGGCTGACATTGTGCTCCACATTTAGTTTAGTTTTGGCCAGGATAAATGCCTTCAGGACAAAAACGAACAGTATACACGTCTTTGAAGAGTAAAAATTTTAATATAATATTACTTTCCTTTCTTTTACAGACGTGTATATCGTTCGTTTTTAATCCCAAAATCATTATCCTGGCTAAAACTGAACTAAACGTGAACACAATAAATAATAAATATGCAGTTAATAAAACAAATGCCGTAAAGTGTGATTTTTGACTATATATCGTCTGTTGAGCATATATTTATATACATCTTCAATAACATTTATCAAACTTAATATTATTAATGTGAATTTTATATATTGATATGAATGTGAGCATTGCTCCCTGAAAATTTGGTGGCCATACCTATTATGCTTTTTATTTTATAAGCCATAATATGAATTTAGATGCATATTTTTGGACGAATTATCATAGCTTTAAACTACGAAAATAATCGGCAATCATATAATATTCTTTTGACTTATTCCTTATTTCACAATATTTTTTATCAATATGAGCTTTACAACGAACATTTGGTGGCCATACCTTTTATGCTTTTTATTTTATAAGCCAAAATATGAAATTAGATGGATATTTTTGGAATTGATTCGAAAAATCCATGAAAAAAATAGTTGGCACACTTGCACTAAACAATGGAAATGCGTGCCCTATCAAAATTGGAGAGGCTAGTGAAACATGCATGCAATATAAGTGAAGTACAGACTCCCCTATATCTCACCTTCCCCCTCCCCATCCTTCAATGTTGGAGGGTCTCACGGACCTATTGACAACATGGCTTGGTCCAACATTGAGATTGGGGGCAGGGAAGAGATATACCAAAGACAGGCAAAGTGTGCCAACCTTTTTTTCCTGGATTGTCCGAGTCAAATCCTAAATATTGCATCTGTTTTAGGTTTTTACTCAATAACTCTGGAACGGAATGTTGTATTAACTTCAGATTTCACACAAAAACATGTAAAGTATAGGGCTTTACGACTAGCAAAAAAATTATAAAAATGTATTTGTTTATTTGGGGAGTGGTCATTAAAAACATCGCTCAATGCCTGGTTTTGCGTCATGGCATGGGTCTGAAATGCTTGACAACGTTTTGGCAAGAAAGGAAGAATGATTTTTAAATGCAGTATTACATCGAAATGCGTCTAATGCAAATAAAAGGAAAAAGAACTGAATGAGCAATTTTCAACCAGCTATTATTACTTCAAATTAATGTAATTGCACCCGTATCATAGATAGGGCAAGGTTACGTATGTCTATATAAAAACATCATCGTTGCGGCAATTATGGTGATATTTGTACAGGGCCGTAAAATAAAGGTAGAAATAGAAAAAAAAAAGACGAACATTGGCAAAGATTAATAGAATGACAAATATAATATGATGAAGGATATTGTAAAATAATAATAATAAAGAAAAGAAAAATATAAATATATTCTGGGGCTCGAACCCGGGCACCTGCGCCTGTGTCATATGCCTAACCATTGCGCCACAGAGCTCTGTGTATCTTCAACAGGCTTAAACTATAATATAATGCTATTCGAGATGCATGTATATAAATACACGCTCTACAGACGATATACAGTCCAAAAATCACATTTTTAAGGCTTTTGTTTCATTAATTGTATATTTATCATATAGCAGGTGTTGGCTGACATTGTGCTCCACATTTAGTTTAGTTTTTGGCCGGGATAAATGCCTTCAGGACAAAAAAACGAACAGTATACACGTCTTTGAAGAGTAAAAATTTTAATATAATATTACTTTCCTTTCTTTTACAGACGACGTATATCGTTCGTTTTATCCCAAATCATTATCTGGCTAAAACTGAACTAAACGTGAAACACAACACCTGCTATATCAACAAATGCCGTAAAGTTGATTTTTTGACTTATATCGACTATTGAACATATATTATATACGTGCATCTTCAATAACATTTATCAAACTTAATATTATTAATGTGAATTTTATATATTGATATGAATGTGAGCATTGCTCCTGAAAATTTGGTGGCCATACCTATTATGCTTTTTATTTTATAAGCCATAATATGAATTTAGATGCATATTTTTTTTTTTTTTATCATAGCTTTAAACTACGAAAATAATCAGTCAATCATATAATATTCTTTTGACTTATCCCTTATTTCACAATATTTATTATTAATATGGATTTCTGATATTGATATGAATGTGAGGAACATTCCTGAAAATTTGGTGGCCATACCGTTTATGGTTTTTATTTTATATGTCAAAATATGAAATTTGATAGATATTTTTGGAATTGATTCAGACAATCCAGGAAAAAAATAGTTGCCACACTTGCACTAAACAATGGAAATGCGTGCCCTATCAAAATTGGAGAGGCTAGTGAAACATGCATGCAATATAAGTGAAGTACAGACTCCCCTATATCTCACCCCCTTCCCCTCCCCATCCTTCAATGTTGGAGGGTCTCACGGACCTGTTGACAACATGGCTTGGTCCAACATTGAATTGGGGGAGCAGGGGAAGAAGATATACAAAGACAGGCAAAGTGTGCCAACCTTTTTTCCTGGATTGTCCAGTCAAATCCTAAATATTGCATCTGTTTTAGGTTTTACTCAATAACTCTGGAACGGAATGTTGTATTAACTTCAGATTTCACACAAAAACATGTAAAGTATAGGGCTTTACGACTAGCAAAAAATTATAAAAATGTATTTGTTTATTTAGGGAGTGGTCATTAAAAACATCGCTAATGCCTGGTTTTGCGTCATGGCATGGGTCTGAAATTACTTGACAACGTTTATTGCAAGAAAGGAAGAATGATTTTCAAATGCAGTATTACATCGCATTGCTTCTAATGAAAATAATAAGTAAAAAAGAACTGAATGAGCAATTTTCAACCAGCTATTATTACTTCAAATTAATGTAATTGCACCCGTATCAGAGATAGGGCAGGTTACGTATGTCTATATAAAAAACATCATCGTTGCGGCAATTATGGTGATATTTGTACAGGGCCGTAAAATAAAGGTAGAAATAGAAAAAAAAGACGAACATTGGCAAAAGATTAATAGAATGACAAATATAATATGATGAAGGATATTGTAAAATAATAATAATAAAAGAAAAGAAAAAGAAATATAAATATATTCTGGGGCTCGAACCCGGGCACCTGCGCCTGTAATCATATGCCTAACCATTGCGCCACAGAGCTCTGTGTATCTTCAACAGGCTTAAACTATAATATAATGCTATTCGAGATGCATGTATATAAATACACGCTCTACAGACGATATACAGTCCAAAAATCACATTTTTAAGGCTTTTGTTTCATTAATTGTATATTTATCATATAGCAGGTGTTGGCTGACATGGTGCTCCACATTTAGTTTAGTTTTTGGCCGGGATAAATGCCTTCGGGACAAAAACGAACAGTATACACGTCTTTGAAGAGTAAAGAATTTTAATATAATATTACTTTCCTTTCTTTTACAGACGTGTATATCGTTCGTTTTTGTCCAAAATCATTTATCCTGGCTGAAACAAACGTGAAACAATGTCGCTATATGATAAATATATTAATGAACAATGCCGTAAAGTGTGATGACTGTATATCGTCAGCGTATATATATACGTGCATCTTTTATTTATCAAACTTAATATTATTAATGTGAATTTTATATATTGATATGAATGTGAGCATTGCTCCCTGAAAATTTGGTAGCCATACCTATTATGCTTTTTTATTTTATAAGCCATAATATGAATTTAGATGCATATTTTTGGACGAATTATCATAGCTTTAAACTACGAAAATAATCGGCAATCATATAATATTCTTTTGACTTATCCTTATTTCACAATATTTTTTATTAATATGGTTTCTGATATTGATATGAATGTGAGAACATTCCCTGAAAATTTGAGTAGCCATACCTTTTTATGGTTTTTTATTTTATAAGCCAAAATATGAAATTAGATGGATATTTTTTGGAATTGATTCGGACAATCCAGGAAAATAATAGTTGGCACACTTGCACTAAACAATGGAAATGCGTGCCCTATCAAAATTGGAAGGCTAGTGAAACATGCATGCAATATAAGTGATGAAATACAGACTCCCCCCTATATCTCACCCTTCCCCGCTCCCCATCCTTCAGTGTTGGAGTGTCTCACGGACCTGGTGACAACATGGCTTGGTCCAACATTGAATTGGGGGAGCAGGGGAAGAGATATATAAAAGACAGGCAAAGTGTGCCAACCTTTTTTCCTGGATTGTCCGAGTCAAATCCTAAATATCATATCTGTTTTAGGTTTTACTCAATAACTCTGGAACGGAATGTTGTATTAACTTCAGATTTCACACAAAAACATGTAAAGTATGGGCTTTGTAAAATGACTAGCAAAAAAATTATAAAAATGTATTTGTTTATTTAGGGAGTGGTCATTAAAAACATCGCTAATGCCTGGTTTTGCGTCATGGCATGGGTCTGAAATTACTTGACAACGTTTTGGCAAGAAAGGAAGAATGATTTTAAATGCAGTATTACATCGCATTGCTTCTAATGAAATAATAAGTAAAAAAGAACTGAATGAGCAATTTTCAACCAGCTATTATTACTTCAAATTAATGTAATTGCACCCGTATCATAGATAGGGCAAGGTTACGTATGTCTATATAAAAAACATCATCGTTGCGGCAATTATGGTGATATTTGTACAGGGCCGTAAAATAAAAGGTAGAAATAGAAAAAAAAAGACGAACATTGGCAAAGATTAATAGAATGACAAATATAATATGATGAAGGATATTGTAAAATAATAATAATAAAAAAAAGAAAAAGAAATATAAATATATTCTGGGGCTCGAACCCGGGCACCTGCGCCTGTCATATGCCTAACCATTTGCGCCACAGAGCTCTGTGTATCTTCAACAGGCTTAAACTATAATATAATGCTATTCGAGATGCATGTATATAAATACACGCTCTACAGACGATATACAGTCCAAAAATCACATTTTTAAGGCTTTTGTTTCATTAATTGTATATTTATCATATAGCAGGTGTTGGCTGACATTGTATCCACATTTAGTTTAGTTTTGGCCGGGATAAATGCCTTCAGGACAAAAAAACGAACAGTATACGTCTTTGAAAAGAGTAAAGAATTTTAATATAATGTTACTTTCCTTTCTTTTACAGACGTGTAATCGTTCATTTTGTACTCCCAAAACGTCGATTTATCCTGTTAAAACTGAACTAAACGTGAACACAATACTCGTAAATATACGAAATAAAACAAATGCCAAAGTTGATTTTGACTATATATCGTCTATCTAATATACGTGCATCTTCAATAACATTTATCAAAACTTAATATTATTAATGTGAATTTTATATATTGATATGAATGTGAGCATTGCTCCCTGAAAATTTGGTAGCCATACCTATTATGCTTTTTATTTTATAAGCCATAATATTAATTTAGATGCATATTTTTGGACGAATTATCATAGCTTTAAACTACGAAAATAATCAGCAATCATATAATATTCTTTTGACTTATCCCTTATTTCACAATATTTTTTTATTAATATGGATTTCTGATATTGATATGAATGTGAGGAACATTCCCTGAAAATATAGTGGCCATACCTTTTATGGTTTTTTTTTATTTTATAAGCCAAAATATGAAATTAGATGGATATTTTGGAATTGATTCGGACAATCCAGGAAAAAAAATAGTTGCACACTTGCACTAAACAATGGAAATGCGTGCCCTATCAAAATTGGAAGGCTAGTGAAACATGCATGCAATATAAGTGAAGTACAGACTCCCCCTATATCTCACCTTCCCCACTCCCCATCCTTCAATGTTGGAGGGTCTCACGGACCTATTGACAACATGGCTTGGTCCCAACATTGAATTGGGGGCAGGGAAAGAATATCTAAAAGACAGGCAAAGTGTGCCAACCTTTTTTTTTTTTTTTTTTCGAGTCAAATCCTAAATATTGCATATGTTTTGGTTTTACTCAATAACTCTGGAACGGCATGTTGTATTAACTTCAGATTTCACACAAAAACATGTAAAGTATAGGGCTTTACGACTAGCAAAAAATTATAAAAATGTATTTGTTTATTTAGGGAGTGGTCATTAAAAACATCGCTAATGCCTGGTTTTTTGCGTCATGGCATGGGTCTGAAATTACTTGACAACGTTTTGGCAAGAAAGGAAGAATGATTTTTAAATGCAGTATTACATCGCATAGCTTCTAATGAAAATAATAAGTAAAAAGAACTGAATGAGCAATTTTCAACCAGCTATTATTAATTCAAATTAATGTAATTGCACCCGTATCATAGATAGGGCAGGTTACAATATGTCTATATAAAAAACATCATCGTTGCGGCAATTATGGTGATATTTGTACAGGGCCGTAAAATAAAAGGTAGAAATAGAAAAAAAAAAAAGACGAACATTGGCAAGATTAATAGAATGACAAATATAATATGATGAAGGATATTGTAAAATAATAATAATAAAGAAAAAAAAAAGAAATATAAATATATTCTGGGGCTCGAACCCGGGCACCTGCGCCTGTGTCATATGCCTAACCATTTGCGCCACAGAGCTCTGTGTCTTCAACAGGCTTAAACTATAATATAATGCTATTCGAGATGCATGTATATAAATACGCTCTACAGACGATATACAGTCAAAAATCACATTTTAAGGCTTTTGTTTCATTAATTGTATATTTATCATATAGCAGGTGTTGGCTGACATTGTGCTCCACATTTAGTTTAGTTTTTGGCCGGGATAAATGCCTTCGGGACAAAAACGAGGCAGTATACACGTCTTTGAAGAGTAAAAAATTTTAATATAATATTACTTTCCTTTCTTTTTACAGACGTGTATATCGTTCGTTTTTGTCTAAAGTTATCCTAAAAACTGAACTAAACGTGACAAATTAAAAACAAATAAAAAAGTGATTTTTGACTATATATCGTCTGTTGACATATGTCCTATATACGTGCATCAACATTGAACATATCAAACTTAATATTATTAATGTGAATTTTATATATTGATATGAATGTGAGCATTGCTCCTAAGAAAATTTGGTGGCCATACCTATTATGCTTTTTATTTTATAAGCCATAATATGAATTTAGATGCATATTTTTTTGGACGAATTATCATAGCTTTAAACTACGAAAAATAATCGGCAATCATATAATATTCTTTTGACTTATCCTTATTTCACAATATTTTTTTATTAATATGGATTTCTGATATTGATATGATGTGAGGAACATACCTGAAAATTTGGTGGCCATACCTTTTATGGTTTTTATTTTATAAGCCAAAATATGAAATTAGATGGATATTTTTGGAATTGATTCGGACAATCCAGGAAAAAAAATAGTTGGCACACTTGCACTAAACAATGGAAATGCGTGCCCTATCAAAATTGGAGAGGCTAGTGAAACATGCATGCAATATAAGTGAAGTACAGACTCCCCTATATCTCACCCTTCCCCACTCCCCATCCTTCAATGTTGGAGGTCTCACGGACCTGTTGACAACATGGCTTGGTCCAACATTGAATTGGGGGGCAGGGGAAGAAGATATACCAAAAGACAGGCAAAGTGTGCCAACCTTTTTTCCTGGATTGTCCGAGTCAAATCCTAAATATTGCATCTGTTTTGGAGGTTTTACTCAATAACTCTGGAACGGAATGTTGTATTAACTTCAGATTTCACACAAAAACATGTAAAGTATAGGGCTTTACGACTAGCAAAAAAATTATAAAAATGTATTTGTTTATTTAGGGGAGTGGTCATTAAAAACATCGCTAATGCCTGGTTTTGCGTCATGGCATGGGTCTGAAATTACTTGACAACGTTTTGGCAAGAAAGGAAGAATGATTTTTTAAATGCAGTATTACATCGCATTGCTTCTAATGAAAATAATAAGTAAAAGAACTGAATGAGCAATTTTCAACCAGCTATTATTACTTCAAATTAATGTAATTGCACCCGTATCATAGATAGGGCAAGGTTACGTATGTCTATATAAAAAACATCATCGTTGCGGCAATTATGGTGATATTTGTACAGGGCCGTAAAATAAATGTAGAAATAGAAAAAAAAAGACGAACATTGGCAAAGATTAATAGAATGACAAATATAATATGATGAAGGATATAGAAAAATAATAATAATAAAGAAAAGAAAAAGAAATACAAATATATTCTCGGGCTCGAACCCGGGCACCTGCGCCTGTGTCATATGCCTAACCATTTGCGCCACAGAGCTCTGTATATCTTCAACAGGCTTAAACTATAATATAATGCTATTCGAGATGCATGTATATAAATACACGCTCTACAGACGATATACAGTCCAAAAATCACATTTTTAAGGCTTTTATTTCATTAATTGTATATTTATCATATAGCAGGTGTTGGCTGACATTGTGCTCCACATTTAGTTTAGTTTTTGGCCGGGATAAATGCCTTCGGGACAAAAAACGAACAGTATACACGTCTTTGAAGAGTAAAAATTTTAATATAATATTACTTTCCTTTCTTTTACAGACGTGTATATCGTTCGTTTTTGTCCCAAAATCATTTATCCTAAAAACAACTAAACGTGGAACAATGTCAGCAAACACCCTGATTAATGAAATGCCGTAAAGTATGATTTTTGACTTATATCGTCTGACTATATATACGTGCATCTTAATATTTATCAAACTTAATATTATTAATGTGAATTTTATATATTGATATGAATGTGAGCATTGCTCCCTGAAAATTTGGTGGCCATACCTATTATGCTTTTTATTTTATAAGCCATAATATGAATTTAGATGCATATTTTTTGACGTATTATCATAGCTTTAAACTACGAAAATAATCGGCAATCATATAATATTCTTTTGACTTATCCCTTATTTCACAATATTTTTTTTATTAATATGGATTTCTGATATTGATATGAATGTGAGAACATTCCCTGAAAATTTGGTAGCCATACCTTTTATGGTTTTTTATTTTATAAGCCAAAATATGAAATTAGATGGATATTTTTTTATTTTTTTTTGACAATCCAGGAAAAAAATAGTTGGCACACTTGCACTAAACAATGGAAATGCGTGCCCTATCAAAATTGGAGAGGCTAGTGAAACATGCATGCAATATAAGTGAAGTACAGACTCCCCCTATATCTCACCTTCCCCTCCCCATCCTTCAATGTTGGAGGGGTCTCACGGACCTGTTGACAACATGGCTTGGTCAACATTGAATTGGGGAGCAGGGGAAGAGATATATACCAAAAGACAGGCAAAGTGTGCCAACCTTTTTTTCCTGGATTGTCCGAGTCAAATCTAAATATTGCATCTGTTTTGGTTTTACTCAATAACTCTGGAACGGAATGTTGTATTAACTTCAGATTTCACACAAAAAACATGTAAAGTATAGGGCTTTACGACTAGCAAAAAAATTATAAAAATGTATTTGTTTATTTAGGGAGTGGTCATTAAAAACATCGCTAATGCCTGGTTTTGCGTCATGGCATGGGTCTGAAATTACTTGACAACGTTTTGGCAAGAAAGGAAGAATGATTTTTAAATGCAGTATTACATCGCATTGCTTCTAATGAAAATAATAAGTAAAAAGAACTGAATGAGCAATTTTCAACCAGCTATTATTACTTCAAATTAATGTAATTGCACCCGTATCATAGATAGGGCAGGGTTACGTATGTCTATATAAAAAACATCATCGTTGCGGCAATTATGGTGATATTTGTACAGGGCCGTAAAATAAAAGGTAGAAATAGAAAAAAAAAGACGAACATTGGCAAAAGATTAATAGAATGACAAATATAATATGATGAAGGATATTTGTAAAATAATAATAATAAAGAAAAGAAAAAGAAATATAAATATATTCTGGAACTCAAACACAGAAACAAGCACCTGTGTCAGATGACCAAACCATTGCGCCACAGAGCTCTGTGTATCTTCAACAGGCTTAAACTATAATATAATGCTATTCGAGATGCATGTATATAAATGCTCGCTCTACAGACGATATACAGTCCAAAAATCACATTTTAAGGCTTTTGTTTCATTAATTGTATATTTATCATATAGCAGGTGTTGGCTGACATTGTGCTCCACATTTAGTTTAGTTTTGGCCGGGATAAATGCCTTCGGGACAAAAAACGAACGGTATACACGTCTTTGAAGAGTAAAGCATTTTAATATAATATTACTTTCCTTTCTTTTACAGACGTGTATATCGTTCGTTTTTTGTCCCAAAATCATTATCAGCTAAAACAAACTAAACGTGAAACACAATGTCAACCAACACCTATGATTAATAAACAAATGCCGTAAAAGGTGATTTTTGACTTTATATATCATCTGAACATATATTCTATACGTGCATCTTCAATAACATTTATCAGAAACTTAATATTATTAATGTGAATTTTATATATTGATATGAATGTGAGCATTGCTCCTGAAAATTTGGTGGCCATACCTATTATGCTTTTTATTTTATAAGCCATAATATGAATTTAGATGCATATTTTTTGGACGAATTATCATAGCTTTAAACTACGAAAATAATCGGCAATCATATAATATTCTTTTGACTTATCCATATTTCACAATATTTTTTTATTAATATGGATTTCTGATATTGATATGAATGTGAAGAACATTCCCTGAAAATTTGGTGGCCATACCTTTTATGGTTTTTTATTTTATAAGCCAAAATATGAAATTAGATGGATATTTTGGAATTGATTCGGACAATCCAGGAAAAAAATAGTTGCACACTTGCACTAAACAATGGAAATACGTGCCCTATCAAAATTGGAGAGGCTAGTGAAACATGCATGCAATATAAGTGAAGTACAGACTCCCCCCTATATCTCACCCTTCCCCCACTCCCCATCCTTCAATGTTGGAGGGTCTCACGGACCTGTTGACAACATGGCTTGGTCCAACATTGAATTGGGGGAGCAGGGGAAAGATATCTCAAAAGACGGGCAAAGTGTGCCAACCTTTTTTCCTGGATTGTCCAGTCAAATCCTAAATATTACATCTGTTTTAAGTTTTTACTCAATAACTCTGGAACGGAATGTTGTATTAACTTCAGATTTCACACAAAAACATGTAAAGTATAGGGCTTTAAAAAAAAAAAAAAAAATTATAAAAAATGTATTTGTTTATTTAGGGAGTGGTCATTAAAAACATCGCTAATGCCTGGTTTTGCGTCATGGCATGGGTCTGAAATTACTTGACAACGTTTTGGCAGAAAGGAAGAATGATTTTTAAATGCAGTATTACATCGCATTGCTTCTAATGAAAATAATAAGTAAAAAGAACTGAATGAGCAATTTTCAACCAGCTATTATTACTTCAAATTAATGTAATTGCACCCGTATCATAGATAGGGCAAGGTTACGTATGTCTATATAAAAAACATCATCGTTGCGGCAATTATGGTGATATTTGTACAGGGCCGTAAAATAAAGGTAGAAATAGAAAAAAAAAAAGACGAACATTGGCAAAGATTAATAGAATGACAAATATAATATGATGAAGGATATTGTAAAATAATAATAATAAAAAAAAGAAAAAGAAATATAAATATATTCTGGGGCTCGAACCCGGGCACCTGCGCCTGTGTCATATGCCTAACCATTGCGCCACAGAGCTCTGTGTATCTTCAACGAGGCTTAAACTATAATATAATGCTATTCGAGATGCATGTATATAAATACACGCTCTACAGACGATATACAGTCCAAAATCACATTTTTAAGGCTTTTGTTTCATTAATTGTATATTTATCATATAGCAGATGTGGGCTGACATTGAGCTACAAATTTAGTTTAGTTTTTGGCCGAAATAAATGCCTTCGGGACAAAAAAACGAACGGTATACACGTCTTTGAAGAGTAAAAAATTTTAATATAATATTACATTCCTTTCTTTTACAGACGTGTATATCGTTCGTTTTGTCCCAAAAGTTATCCTGACTAAACGTGAGCAAACTTAAAATACAAATACCATGAAAAGTGATTTTTGACTATATATCATCTGTTGAACATATATTTATACGTGCATCTTCAATAACATTTATCAAACTTAATATTATTAATGTGAATTTTATATATTGATATGAATGTGAGCATTGCTCCTGAAAATTTGGTGGCCATACCTATTATGCTTTTTATTTTATAAGCCATAATATGAATTTAGATGCATATTTTTGGACGAATTATCATAGCTTTAAACTACGAAAATAATCGGCAATCATATAATATTCTTTTTGACTTATCCCTTATTTCACAATATTTTTTATTAATATGGTTTCTGATATTGATATGAATGTGAGAACATTCCCTGAAAATTTGGTGGCCATACCTTTTATGGTTTTTTTATTTTATAAGCCAAAATATGAAATTAGATGGATATTTTTGGAATTGATTCAGGACAATCCAGGAAAAAATAGTTGGCACACTTGCACTAAACAATGGAAATGCGTGCCCTATCAAAATTGGAGAGGCTAGTGAAACATGCATGCAATATAAGTGAAGTACAGACTCCCCCCTATATCTCACCCTTCCCCTCTCCCCATCCTTCAATGTTGGAGGGTCTCACGGACCTGTTGACAACATGGCTTGGTCCAACATTGAATTGGGGGAGCAGGGAAGAATATACCAAAAGACAGGCAAAGTGTGCCAACCTTTTTTCCTGGATTGTCCGAGTCAAATCCTAAATATTGCATCTGTTTTAGTTTTTACTCAATAACTCTGGAACGGAATGTTGTATTAACTTCAGATTTCACACAAAAACATGTAAAGTATAGGGCTTTACGACTAGCAAAAAAAAATTATAAAAATGTATTTGTTTATTTAGGGAGTGGTCATTAAAAACATCGCTAATGCCTGGTTTTGCGTCATGGCATGGGTCTGAAATTACTTGACAACGTTTTGGCAAGAAAGGAAGAATGATTTTTAAATGCAGTATTACATCGCATTGCTTCTAATGAAAATAATAAGTAAAAAGAACTGAATGAGCAATTTTCAACCAGCTATTATTACTTCAAATTAATGTAATTGCACCCGTATCATAGATAGAAGGCAAGGTTACAATATGTCTATATAAAAAACATCATCGTTGCGGCAATTATGGTGATATTTGTACAGGGCCGTAAAATAAAGGTAGAAATAGAGAGAGACAAAAGACGAACATTGGCAAAGATTAATAGAATGACAAATATAATATGATGAAGGATATTGTAAAATAATAATAATAAAGAAAAGAAAAAGAAATATAAATATATTCTGGGGCTCGAACCCGGGCACCTGCGCCTGTGTCATATGCCTAACCATTTGCGCCACAGAGCTCTGTGTATCTTCAACAGGCTTAAACTATAATATAATGCTATTCGAGATGCATGTATATAAATACACGCTCTACAGACGATATACAGTCCAAAAATCACATTTTAAAGGCTTTTGTTTCATTAATTGTATATTTATCATATAGCAGGTGTTGGCTGACATTGTGCTCCACATTTAGTTTAGTTTTGGCCGGGATAAATGCCTTCGGGACAAAAAACGAACAGTATACACGTCTTTGAAGAGTAAAAATTTTAATATAATATTACTTTCCTTTCTTTTACAGACGTGTATATCGTTCGTTTTTGTCCCAAAAAACTGAACTAAACGTGAGCACAACAATTAAAAAATTTTTGACTATATATCGTCTGTTAACATTTTTGCATCTTTATTTATCAAACTTAATATTATTAATGTGAATTTTATATATTGATATGAATGTGAGCATTGCTCCCTGAAAATTTGGTGGCCATACCTATTATGCTTTTTATTTTATAAGCCATAATATGAATTTAGATGCATATTTTTGGACGAATTATCATAGCTTTAAACTACGAAAATAATCGGCAATCATATAATATTCTTTTGACTTATCCCTTATTTCACAATATTTTTTTATTAATATGGATTTCTGATATTGATATGAATGTGAGGAACATTCCCTGAAAATTTGGTGGCCATACCTTTTATGGTTTTTATTTTATAAGCCAAAATATGAAATTAGATGGATATTTTTGGAATTGATTCGGACAATCCAGGAAAAAAATAGTTGGCACACTTGCACTAAACAATGGAAATGCGTGCCCTATCAAAATTGGAGAGGCTAGTGAAACATGCATGCAATATAAGTGAAGTACAGACTCCCCTATATCTCACCCTTCCCCCACTCCCCATCCTTCAATGTTGGAGGGTCTCACGGACCTGTTGACAACATGGCTTGGTCCAACATTGAATTGGGGGAGCGGGGGAAGAGATATACCAAAAGACGGGCAAAGTGTGCCAACCTTTTTTTCCTGGATTGTCCGAGTCAAATCCTAAATATTGCATCTGTTTTAGGTTTTTACTCAATAACTCTGGAACGGAATGTTGTATTAACTTCAGATTTCACACAAAAACATGTAAAGTATAGGGCTTTACGACTAGCAAAAAAAATTATAAAAATGTATTTGTTTATTTAGGGAGTGGTCATTAAAAACATCGCTAATGCCTGGTTTTTGCGTCATGGCATGGGTCTGAAATTACTTGACAACGTTTTGGCAAGAAAGGAAGAATGATTTTTAAATGCAGTATTACATCGCATTGCTTCTAATGAAAATAATAAGTAAAAAAGAACTGAATGAGCAATTTTCAACCAGCTATTATTACTTCAAATTAATGTAATTGCACCCGTATCATAGATAGGGCAAGGTTACGTATGTCTATATAAAAAACATCATCGTTGCGGCAATTATGGTGATATTTGTACAGGGCCGTAAAATAAAGGTAGAAAAAAAAAAAAAAAAAAAAGACGAACATTGGCAAAGATTAATAGAATGACAAATATAATATGATGAAGGATATTGTAAAATAATAATAATAAAGAAAAGAAAAAGAAATATAAATATATTCTGGGGCTCGAACCCGGGCACCTGCGCCTGTAATCATATGCCTAACCATTGCGCCACAGAGCTCTGTGTATCTTCAACAGGCTTAAACTATAATATAATGCTATTCGAGATGCATGTATATAAATACACGCTCAACAGACGATATACAGTCAAAAAATCACACTTTTACGGCTTTTGTTTCATTAATTGTATATTTATCATATAGCAGGTGTTGGCTGACATTGTGCTCCACATTTAGTTTAGTTTTTGGCCGGGATAAATGCCTTCGGGACAAAAAACGAACAGTATACACGTCTTTGAAGAGTAAAAAGAATTTTAATATAATATTACTTTCCTTTCTTTTACAGACGTGTATATCGTTCGTTTTCCCAAAGTCATTTATCCTGGCCCAAAACTGAACTTGGAGCACAATTCAAACACCTGCTATCTAAATATACAGTTAATGAAACAAATGCTAAAAGTGTGATTTTTGACTGTATATCGTCTGTTGAAAAACGTATATTTATATACGTGCATCTTCAATAACATTTATCAAACTTAATATTATTAATGTGAATTTTATATATTGATATGAATGTGAGCATTGCTCCCTGAAAATTTGGTGGCCATACCTATTATGCTTTTTATTTTATAAGCCATAATATGAATTTAGATGCATATTTTTGGACGAATTATCATAGCTTTAAACTACGAAAATAATCGGCAATCATATAATATTCTTTTGACTTATCCCTTATTTCACAATATTTTTTATTAATATGGATTTCTGATATTGATATGAATGTGAGGAACATTCCCTGAAAATTTGGTGGCCATACCTTTTATGGTTTTTATTTTATAAGCCAAAATATGAAATTAGATGGATATTTTTGGAATTGATTCGGACAATCCAGGAAAAAAATAGTTGGCACACTTGCACTAAACAATGGAAATGCGTGCCCTATCAAAATTGGAGAGCTAGTGAAACATGCATGCAATATAAGTGAAGTACAGACCCCCCCCTATATCTCACCCTTCCCCACTCCCCATCCTTCAATGTTGGAGGGTCTCACGGACCTGTTGACAACATGGCTTGGTCAACATTGAATTGGGGGCAGGGGAAGAAGATATACCAAAAGACAGGCAAAGTGTGCCAACCTTTTTTTTTTTTTTTTTCCGAGTAAAATCCTAAATATTGCATCTGTTTTTTAGGTTTTACTCAATAACTCTGGAACGGAATGTTGTATTAACTTCAGATTTCACACAAAAACATGTAAAGTATAGGGCTTTACGACTAGCAAAAAAAATTATAAAAATGTATTTGTTTATTTAGGGAGTGGTCATTAAAAACATCGCTAATGCCTGGTTTTGCGTCATGGCATGGGTCTGAAATTACTTGACAACGTTTTGGCAAGAAAGGAAGAATGATTTTTAAATGCAGTATTACATCGCATTGCTTCTAATGAAAATAATAAGTAAAAAGAACTGAATGAGCAATTTTCAACCAGCTATTATTACTTCAAATTAATGTAATTGCACCCGTATCATAGATAGGGCAAGGTTACGTATGTCTATATAAAAAACATCATCGTTGCGGCAATTATGGTGATATTTGTACAGGGCCGTAAAATAAAGGTAGAAATAGAAAAAAAAAAGACGAACATTGGCAAAAATTAATAGAATAAAAAATATAATATGATGAAGGATATTGTAAAATAATAATAATAAAGAAAAGAAAAAGAGAAATATAAATATATTCTGGGGCTCGAACCCGGGCACCTGCGCCTGTGTCATATGCCTAACCATTGCGCCACAGAGCTCTGTGTATCTTCAACAGGCTTAAACTATAATATAATGCTATTCGAGATGCATGTATATAAATACACGCTCTACAGACGATATACAGTCAAAATCACATTTTAAGGCTTTTGTTTCATTAATTGTATATTTATCATATAGCAGGTGTTGGCTGACATTGTGCTCCACATTTAGTTTAGTTTTTGGCCAGGATAAATGCCTTCAGGACAAAAAACGAACAGTATACACGTCTTTGAAGAGTAAAAATTTTAATATAATATTACTTTCCTTTCTTTTACAGACGTGTATATCGTTCGTTTTTGTCCCAAATTATCATCTGGCTAAAACTAAACGTGAACAATGTCAACACTACTATTAAACAAATGCAAAAAAAGTGTGATTTTTGACTATATATCTGTTAACATATACGTGCATCTTCAATTTTATCAAACTTAATATTATTAATGTGAATTTTATATATTGATATGAATGTGAGCATTGCTCCCTGAAAATTTGGTGGCCATACCTATTATGCTTTTTATTTTATAAGCCATAATATGAATTTAGATGCATATTTTTGGACGAATTATCATAGCTTTAAACTACGAAAATAATCGGCAATCATATAATATTCTTTTGACTTATCCCTTATTTCACAATATTTTTTATTAATATGGATTTCTGATATTGATATGAATGTGAGGATTATTCCCTGAAAATTTGGTGGCCATACCTTTTATGGTTTTTATTTTATAAGCCAAAATATGAAATTAGATGGATATTTTGGAATTGATTCGGACAATCCAGGAAAAAAAATAGTTGGCACACTTGCACTAAACAATGGAAATGCGTGCCCTATCAAAATTGGAGAGGCTAGTGAAACATGCATGCAATATAAGTGAAGTACAGACTCCCCTATATCTCACCCTTCCCCACTCCCCATCCTTCAATGTTGGAGGGTCTCACGTCCCTGTTGACAACATGGCTTGGTCCAACATTGAATTGGGGGGAGAGGGGGAAGATATATATACCAAAAGGCAGGCAAAGTGTGCCAACCTTTTTTTCCTGGATTGTCCGAGTCAAATCTAAATATTGCATCTGTTTTAGGTTTTTAATCAATAACTCTGGAACGGAATGTTGTATTAACTTCAGATTTCACACAAAAACATGTAAAGTATAGGGCTTTACGACTAGCAAAAAAATTATAAAAATGTATTTGTTTATTTAGGGAGTGGTCATTAAAAACATCGCTAATGCCTGGTTTTGCGTCATGGCATGGGTCTGAAATTACTTGACAACGTTTTGGCAAGAAAGGAAGAATGATTTTTAAATGCAGTATTACATCGCATTGCTTCTAATGAAAATAATAAGTAAAAAGAACTGAATGAGCAATTTTCAACCAGCTATTATTACTTCAAATTAATGTAATTGCACCCGTATCATAGATAGGGCAAGGTTACGTATGTCTATATAAAAAACATCATCGTTGCGGCAATTATGGTGATATTTGTACAGGGCCGTAAAATAAAGGTAGAAATAGAAAAAAAAAAGACGAACATTGGCAAAGATTAATAGAATGACAAATATAATATGATGAAGGATATTGTAAAATAATAATAATAAAGAAAAGAAAAAGAAATATAAATATATTCTGGGGCTCGAACCCGGGCACCTGCGCCTGTGTCATATGCCTAACCATTGCGCCACAGAGCTCTGTGTATCTTCAACAGGCTTAAACTATAATATAATGCTATTCGAGATGCATGTATATAAATACACGCTCTACAGACGATATACAGTCCAAAAATCACATTTTTAAGGCTTTTGTTTCATTAATTGTATATTTATCATATAGCAGGTGTTGGCTGACATTGTGCTCCACATTTAGTTTAGTTTTTGGCCGGGATAAATGCCTTCGGGACAAAAACGAACAGTATACGTCTTTGAAGAGTAAAAATTTTAATATAATATTACTTTCCTTTCTTTTACAGACGTGTATATCGTTCGTTTTTAATCCCAAAATCATTATCCTGGCCCAAACTTCGAACTAAACGTGAAACAATGTCAACAACTACCTATATACAATTAATGAAACAAATGCCATAAAAATGTGATTTTTGACTATATATCGTCTGTTGAACATATTTATATACGTGCATCTTCAATAACATTTATCAAACTTAATATTATTAATGTGAATTTTATATATTGATATGAATGTGAGCATTGCTCCTGAAAATTTGGTGGCCATACCTATTATGCTTTTTATTTTATAAGCCATAATATGAATTTAGATGCATATTTTTGGACGAATTATCATAGCTTTAAACTACGAAAATAATCGGCAATCATATAATATTCTTTTGACTTATCCCTTATTTCACAATATTTTTTTTTTATTAATATGGATTTCTGATATTGATATGAATGTGAGGAACATTCCCTGAAAATTTGGTGGCCATACCTTTTATGGTTTTTATTTTATAAGCCAAAATATGAAATTAGATGGATATTTTTGGAATTGATTCGGACAATCCAGGAAAAAAATAGTTGGCACACTTGCACTAAACAATGGAAATGCGTGCCCTATCAAAATTGGAGAGGCTAGTGAAACATGCATGCAATATAAGTGAAGTACAGACTCCCCCTATATCTCACCCTTCCCCTCCCCATCCTTCAATGTTGGAGGGTCTCACGGACCTGTTGACAACATGGCTTGGTCAACATTGAATTGGGGGAGCAGGGAAAAGATATACCAAAAAGACAGGCAAAGTGTGCCAACCTTTTTTCCTGGATTGTCCGAGTCAAATCCTAAATATTGCATCTGTTTTGGTTTTTACTCAATAACTCTGGAACGGAATGTTGTATTAACTTCAGATTTCACACAAAAACATGTAAAGTATAGGGCTTTACGACTAGCAAAAAAAATTATAAAAATGTATTTGTTTATTTAGGGAGTGGTCATTAAAAACATCGCTAATGCCTGGTTTTGCGTCATAGCATGGGTCTGAAATTACTTGACAACGTTTTGGCAAGAAAGGAAGAATGATTTTTAAATGCAGTATTACATCGCATTGCTTCTAATGAAAATAATAAGTAAAAAGAACTGAATGAGCAATTTTCAACCAGCTATTATTACTTCAAATTAATGTAATTGCACCCGTATCATAGATAGGGCAAGGTTACGTATGTCTATATAAAAAACATCATCGTTGCGGCAATTATGGTGATATTTGTACAGGGCCGTAAAATAAAGGTAGAAAAAAAAAAAAAAAAAGACGAACATTGGCAAAGATTAATAGAATGACAAATATAATATGATGAAGGATATTGTAAAATAATAATAATAAAGAAAAGAAAAAGAAATATAAATATATTCTGGGGCTCGAACCCGGCACCTGCGCCTGTAATCATATGCCTAACCATTGCGCCACAGAGCTCTGTGTATCTTCAACAGGCTTAAACTATAATATAATGCTATTCGAGATGCATGTATATAAATACACGCTCTACAGACGATATACAGTCCAAAAATCACATTTTTTAAGGCTTTTGTTTCATTAATTGTATATTTATCATATAGCAGGTGTTGGCTGACATTGTGCTCCACATTTAGTTTAGTTTTGGCCGGGATAAATGCCTTCGGGACAAAAACGAACAGTATACACGTCTTTGAAGAGTAAAAATTTTAATATAATATTACTTTCCTTTCTTTTACAGACGTGTATATCGTTCGTTTTATCCCAAAAATCATTTCTATCCTGGCCCAAAACTGAACTAAACGTGAACACAATGTCAACACCTGCTTATGAAATAAAGTGTGATTTTTGACTATATCATCTGTTACGTGCATCTTCAATAACATTTATCAAACTTAATATTATTAATGTGAATTTTATATATTGATATGAATGTGAGCATTGCTCCCTGAAAATTTGGTGGCCATACCTATTATGCTTTTTATTTTATAAGCCATAATATGAATTTAGATGCATATTTTTGGACGAATTATCATAGCTTTAAACTACGAAAATAATCGGCAATCATATAATATTCTTTTGACTTATCCCTTATTTCACAATATTTTTTATTAATATGGATTTCTGATATTGATATGAATGTGAGAACATTCCTGAAAATTTGGTGGCCATACCTTTTATGGTTTTTATTTTATAAGCCAAAATATGAAATTAGATGGATATTTTTGGAATTGATTCGGACAATCCAGGAAAAAAATAGTTGGCACACTTGCACTAAACAATGGAAATGCGTGCCCTATCAAAATTGGAGAGGCTAGTGAAACATGCATGCAATATAAGTGAAGTACAGACTCCCCTATATCTCACCCTTCCCCACTCCCCATCCTTCAATGTTGGAGGGTCTCACGGACCTGTTGACAACATGGCTTGGTCAACATTGAATTGGGGGAGCAGGGGAAGATATACTAAAAGACGGGCAAAGTGTGCCAACCTTTTTTCCCTGGATTGTCCGAGTCAAATCCTAAATATTGCATCTGTTTTAGGTTTTTACTCAATAACTCTGGAACGGAATGTTGTATTAACTTCAGATTTCACACAAAAACATGTAAAGTATAGGGCTTTACGATTAGCAAAAAAATTATAAAAATGTATTTGTTTATTTAGGGAGTGGTCATTAAAACATCGCTAATGCCTGGTTTTGCGTCATGGCATGGGTCTGAAATTACTTGACAACGTTTTGGCAAGAAAGGAAGAATGATTTTTTAAATGCAGTATTACATCGCATTGCTTCTAATGAAAATAATAAGTAAAAAGAACTGAATGAGCAATTTTCAACCAGCTATTATTACTTCAAATTAATGTAATTGCACCCGTATCATAGATAGGGCAAGGTTACGTATGTCTATATAAAAACATCATCGTTGCGGCAATTATGGTGATATTTGTACAGGGCCGTAAAATAAAGGTAGAAATAGAAAAAAAAAAGACGAACATTGGCAAAGATTAATAGAATGACAAATATAATATGATGAAGGATATTGTAAAATAATAATAATAAAGAAAAGAAAAAGAAATATAAATATATTCTGGGGCTCGAACCCGGGCACCTGCGCCTGTGTCATATGCCTAACCATTGCGCCACAGAGCTCTGTGTATCTTCAACAGGCTTAAACTATAATATAATGCTATTCGAGATGCATGTATATAAATGCTCGCTCTACAGACGATATACAGTCCAAAAATCACATTTTAAGGCTTTTGTTTCATTAATTGTATATTTATCATATAGCAGGTGTTGGCTGACATTGTGCTCCACATTTAGTTTAGTTTTTGGCCGGGATAAATGCCTTCAGGACAAAAAACAACAGTATACACGTCTTTGAAGAGTAAAGAATTTTAATATAATATTACTTTCCTTTCTTTTACAGACGTGTATATCGTTCGTTTTATCCCAAAAATCATTTATCCTATTTAAAACTGAACTAAACTGAACAAACGTGAAAACTGAATGTTAAAAAACAAATACCGTAAAAGTGTGATTTTTGACTATATATCATCTGTTAACATATTTATACGTGCATCTTCAATAACATTTATCAAACTTAATATTATTAATGTGAATTTTATATATTGATATGAATGTGAGCATTGCTCCCTGAAAATTTGGTGGCCATACCTATTATGCTTTTTATTTTATAAGCCATAATATGAATTTAGATGCATATTTTTGGACGAATTATCATAGCTTTAAACTACGAAAATAATCGGCAATCATATAATATTCTTTTGACTTATCCCTTATTTCACAATATTTTTTATTAATATGGATTTCTGATATTGATATGAATGTGAGGAACATTCCCTGAAAATTTGGTGGCCATACCTTTTATGGTTTTTATTTTATAAGCCAAAATATGAAATTAGATGGATATTTTTGGAATTGATTCGGACAATCCAGGAAAAAAATAGTTGGCACACTTGCACTAAACAATGGAAATGCGTGCCCTATCAAAATTGGAGAGGCTAGTGAAACATGCATGCAATATAAGTGAAGTACAGCCTCTCCCCTATATCTCACCCTTCCCCACTCCCATCCTTCAATGTTGGAGGGTCTCACGGACCTGTTGACAACATGGCTTGGTCCAACATTGAATTGGGGGGCAGGGAAGATATACCAAAAGACGGGCAAAGTGTGCCAACCTTTTTTCCTGGATTGTCCGAGTCAAATCCTAAATATTGCATCTGTTTTGAGTTTTTACTCAATAACTCTGGAACGGAATGTTGTATTAACTTCAGATTTCACACAAAAACATGTAAAGTATATTTCTTTACAAGTAGCAACAAAAATTATAATCTTCTATTTGTTTATTTAGGGAGTGGTCATTAAAAACATCGCTAATGCCTGGTTTTGCGTCATGGCATGGGTCTGAAATTACTTGACAACGTTTTGGCAAGAAAGGAAGAATGATTTTTAAATGCAGTATTACATCGCATTGCTTCTAATGAAAATAATAAGTAAAAAGAACTGAATGAGCAATTTTCAACCAGCTATTATTACTTCAAATTAATGTAATTGCACCCGTATCATAGATAGGGCAAGGTTACGTATGTCTATATAAAAAACATCATCGTTGCGGCAATTATGGTGATATTTGTACAGGGCCGTAAAATAAAGGTAGAAATAGAAAAAAAAAAAGACGAACATTGGCAAAGATTAATAGAATGACAAATATAATATGATGAAGGATATTGTAAAATAATAATAATAAAGAAAAGAAAAAGAAATATAAATATATTCTGGGGCTCGAACCCGGGCACCTGCGCCTGTGTCATATGCCTAACCATTGCGCCACAGAGCTCTGTGTATCTTCAACAGGCTTAAACTATAATATAATGCTATTCGAGATGCATGTATATAAATACACGCTCTACAGACGATATACAGTCCAAAAATCACATTTTAAGGCTTTTGTTTCATTAATTGTATATTTATCATATAGCAGGTGTTGGCTGACATTGTGCTCCACATTTAGTTTAGTTTTTGGCCGGGATAAATGCCTTCGGGACAAAAAAAGAACGGTATAAACGTCTTTGAAGAGTAAAGAATTTTAATATAATATTACTTTCTTTTTTCTTTTTACAGACGTGTATATCGTTCGTTTTATCCCAAAAATCATTATCCTAAAAAACTGAACTAAACGTGAACTGTCCAACTACTCTAAAATATCGTAACTAATATAAAATTTATGATCTTCAATTTTATCAAACTTAATATTATTAATGTGAATTTTATATATTGATATGAATGTGAGCATTGCTCCCTGAAAATTTGGTGGCCATACCTATTATGCTTTTTATTTTATAAGCCATAATATGAATTTAGATGCATATTTTTTGGACGAATTATCATAGCTTTAAACTACGAAAATAATCGGCAATCATATAATATTCTTTTGACTTATCCCTTATTTCACAATATTTTTTATTAATATGGATTTCTGATATTGATATGAATGTGAGGAACATTCCCTGAAAATTTGGTGGCCATACCTTTTATGGTTTTTTATTTTATAAGCCAAAATATGAAATTAGATGGATATTTTTTTTTTGATTCGGACAATCCAGGAAAAAAATAGTTGGCACACTTGCACTAAACAATGGAAATGCGTGCCCTATCAAAATTGGAGAGGCTAGTGAAACATGCATGCAATATAAGTGAAGTACAGACTCCCCTATATCTCACCCTTCCCTCCCCATCCTTCAATGTTGGAGGGTCTCACGGACCTGTTGACAACATGGCTTGGTCAACATTGAATTGGGGGAGCAGGGGAAGAGATATACCAAAAGACAGGCAAAGTGTGCCAACCTTTTTTCCTGGATTGTCCGAGTCAAATTCTAAATATTGCATCTGTTTTAGGTTTTACTCAATAACTCTGGAACGGAATGTTGTATTAACTTCAGATTTCACACAAAAACATGTAAAGTATAGGGCTTTACGACTAGCAAAAAAAATTATAAAAAAGTATTTGTTTATTTAGGGAGTGGTCATTAAAAACATCGCTAATGCCTGGTTTTGCGTCATGGCATGGGTCTGAAATTACTTGACAACGTTTTGGCAAGAAAGGAAGAATGATTTTTAAATGCAGTATTACATCGCATTGCTTCTAATGAAAATAATAAGTAAAAAGAACTGAATGAGCAATTTTCAACCAGCTATTATTACTTCAAATTAATGTAATTGCACCCGTATCATAGATAGGGCAAGGTTACGTATGTCTATATAAAAAACATCATCGTTGCGGCAATTATGGTGATATTTGTACAGGGCCGTAAAATAAAGGTAGAAATAGAAAAAAAAAAAAAGACGAACATTGGCAAAGATTAATAGAATGACAAATATAATATGATGAAGGATATTGTAAAATAATAATAATAAAAGAAAAAAGAAAAAGAAATATAAATATATTCTGGGGCTCGAACCCGGGCACCTGCGCCTGTGTCAGAGGCCCTAACCATTGCGCCACAGAGCTCTGTGTATCTTCAACAGGCTTAAACTATAATATAATGCTATTCGAGATGCATGTATATAAATACACGCTCTACAGACGATATACAGTCCAAAAATCACATTTTTAAGGCTTTTGTTTCATTAATTGTATATTTATCATATAGCAGGTGTTGGCTGACATTGTGCTCCACATTTAGTTTAGTTTTTGGCCGGGATAAATGCCTTCGGGACAAAAAACGAACAGTATACACGTCTTTGAAGAGTAAAAATTTTAATATAATATTACTTTCCTTTCTTTTACAGACGTGTATATCGTTCGTTTTATCCCAAAATCATTATCCTGGCCCAAAACGAACTAAACGTAACGTGAACTAAACAAATGAAAGTGATTTTGACTATATATCGTCTGTTATATATTTACGTGCATCTAACATTTTATCAAACTTAATATTATTAATGTGAATTTTATATATTGATATGAATGTGAGCATTGCTCCTGAAAATTTGGTGGCCATACCTATTATGCTTTTTATTTTATAAGCCATAATATGAATTTAGATGCATATTTTGGACGAATTATCATAGCTTTAAACTACGAAAATAATCGGCAATCATATAATATTCTTTTGACTTATCCTTATTTCACAATATTTTTTATTAATATGGATTTCTGATATTGATATGAATGTGAGGAACATTCCCTGAAAATTTGGTGGCCATACCTTTTATGGTTTTTTATTTTATAAGCCAAAATATGAAATTAGATGGATATTTTTGGAATTGATTCGGACAATCCAGGAAAAAAATAGTTGGCACACTTGCACTAAACAATGAAATGCGTGCCCTATCAAAATTGGAGAGGCTAGTGAAACATGCATGCAATATAAGTGAAGTACAGACTCCCCTATATCTCACCCTTCCCCCTCCCCATCCTTCAATGTTGGAGGTCTCACGGACCTATTGACAACATGGCTTGGTCCAACATTGAATTGGGGTAGCGGGGCAAGAGATATACCAAAAGACGGGCAAAGTGTGCCAACCTTTTTTCCTGGATTGTCCGAGTCAAATCCTAAATATTGCATCTGTTTTAGGTTTTTACTCAATAACTCTGGAACGGAATGTTGTATTAACTTCAGATTTCACACAAAAACATGTAAAGTATAGGGCTTTACGACTAGCAAAAAAAAAAAAAATTATAAAAATGTATTTGTTTATTTAGGGAGTGGTCATTAAAAACATCGCTAATGCCTGGTTTGCGTCATGGCATGGGTCTGAAATTACTTGACAACGTTTTGGCAAGAAAGGAAGAATGATTTTTAAATGCAGTATTACATCGCATTGCTTCTAATGAAAATAATAAGTAAAAAGAACTGAATGAGCAATTTTCAACCAGCTATTATTACTTCAAATTAATGTAATTGCACCCGTATCATAGATAGGGCAAGGTTACGTATGTCTATATAAAAAACATCATCGTTGCGGCAATTATGGTGATATTTGTACAGGGCCGTAAAATAAAAGGTAGAAATAGAAAAAAAAAAGACGAACATTGGCAAAGATTAATAGAATGACAAATATAATATGATGAAGGATATTGTAAAATAATAATAATAAAGAAAAGAAAAAAAGAAATATAAATATATTCTGGGGCTCGAACCCGGGCACCTGCGCCTGTGTCATATGCCTAACCATTGCGCCACAGAGCTCTGTGTATCTTCAACAGGCTTAAACTATAATATAATGCTATTCGAGATGCATGTATATAAATACACGCTCTACAGACGATATACAGTCCAAAATCACATTTTTAAAGGCTTTTGTTTCATTAATTGTATATTTATCATATAGCAGGTGTTGGCTGACATTGTGCTCCACATTTAGTTTAGTTTTTGGCCGGGATAAATGCCTTCAGGACAAAAAACGAACAGTATACACGTCTTTGAAGAGTAAAAATTTTAATATAATATTACTTTCCTTTCTTTTACAGACGTGTATATCGTTCGTTTTTATCTAAAATCGATCCTTCTAAACTGAACTAAACGTGAAGCACAATGCTGACTATAAATATACAGTAATGAAACAAATGCCGTAAAAGTGTGATTTTTTACTGCCATATCAAATTTTGACATATTATATACGTGCATCTTCAATAACATTTATCAAACTTAATATTATTAATGTGAATTTTATATATTGATATGAATGTGAGCATTGCTCCCTGAAAATTTGGTGGCCATACCTATTATGCTTTTTATTTTATAAGCCATAATATGAATTTAGATGCATATTTTTGGACGAATTATCATAGCTTTAAACTACGAAAATAATCGGCAATCATATAATATTCTTTTGACTTATCCCTTATTTCACAATATTTTTTTTTTTTTTTTATTTTCTGATATTGATATGAATGTGAGGAATATTCCCTGAAAATTTGGTGGCCATACCTTTTATGGTTTTTATTTTATAAGCCAAAATATGAAATTAGATGGATATTTTTGGAATTGATTCGGACAATCCAGGAAAAAAATAGTTGGCACACTTGCACTAAACAATGGAAATGCGTGCCCTATCAAAATTGGAGAGGCTAGTGAAACATGCATGCAATATAAGTGATACAGACTCCCCTATATCTCACCTTCCCCACTCCCCCATCCTTCAATGTTGGAGGTCTCACGGACCTATTGACAACATGGCTTGGTCCAACATTGAATTGGGGGAGCGGGGGAAGAGATATACCAAAAGACGGGCAAAGTGTGCCAACCTTTTTTTCCTGTATTGTCCAGTCAAATCCTAAATATTGCATCTGTTTTAGGTTTTTACTCAATAACTCTGGAACGGAATGTTGTATTAACTTCAGATTTCACACAAAAACATGTAAAGTATAGGGCTTTACGACTAGCAAAAAAAAATTATAAAAATGTATTTGTTTATTTAGGGAGTGGTCATTAAAAACATCGCTAATGCCTGGTTTTTGCGTCATGGCATGGGTCTGAAATTACTTGACAACGTTTTGGCAAGAAAGGAAGAATGATTTTTTAAATGCAGTATTACATCGCATTGCTTCTAATGAAAATAATAAGTAAAAAAGAACTGAATGAGCAATTTTCAACCAGCTATTATTACTTCAAATTAATGTAATTGCACCCGTATCATAGATAGGGCAAGGTTACGTATGTCTATATAAAAAACATCATCGTTGCGGCAATTATGGTGATATTTGTACAGGGCCGTAAAATAAAGGTAGAAATAGAGAAAAAAAAAAGACGAACATTGGCAAAGATTAATAGAATGACAAATATAATATGATGAAGGATATTGTAAAATAATAATAATAAAGAAAAGAAAAAAGAAATATAAATATATTCTGGGGCTCGAACCCGGGCACCTGCGCCTGTGTCATATGCTCTAACCATTGCGCCACAGAGCTCTGTGTATCTTCAACAGGCTTAAACTATAATATAATGCTATTCGAGATGCATGTATATAAATACACGCTCTACAGACGATATACAGTCCAAAAATCACATTTTTAAGGCTTTTATTTCATTAATTGTATATTTATCATATAGCAGGTGTTGGCTGACATTGTGCTCCACATTTAGTTTAGTTTTTGGCCGGGATAAATGCCTTCAGGACAAAAACGAACAGTATACACGTCTTTGAAGAGTAAAAGAATTTTAATATAATATTACTTTCCTTTCTTTTACAGACGTGTATATCGTTCGTTTTTCATTATCTTGAAACAATTAATAAACAATAAAACAAATACGTCTTGACTGTAACAATCAAACTTAATATTATTAATGTGAATTTTATATATTGATATGAATGTGAGCATTGCTCCCTGAAAAATTTGGTGTGCCATACCTATTATGCTTTTTATTTTATAAGCCATAATATGAATTTAGATGCATATTTTTGGACGAATTATCATAGCTTTAAACTACGAAAATAATCGGCAATCATATAATATTCTTTTGACTTATCCCTTATTTCACAATATTTTTTATTAATATGGATTTCTGATATTGATATGAATGTGAGGAACATTCCCTGAAAATTTGGTGGCCATACCTTTTATGGTTTTTATTTTATAAGCCAAAATATGAAATTAGATGGATATTTTTGGAATTGATTCGGACAATCCAGGAAAAAATAGTTGGCACACTTGCACTAAACAATGGAAATGCGTGCCCTATCAAAATTGGAGGCTAGTGAAACATGCATGCAATATAAGTGAAGTACAGACTCCCCCCTATATATCACCCTTCACCCCTCCCCATCCTTCAATGTTGGAGGTCTCACGGACCTATTGACAACATGGCTTGGTCCAACATTGAATTGGGGGAGCAGGGGAAGAGATATACCAAAAGACAGGCAAAGTGTGCCAACCTTTTTTCCTGGATTGTCCGAGTCAAATCTAAATATTGCATCTGTTTTAGGTTTTTACTCAATAACTCTGGAACGGAATGTTGTATTAACTTCAGATTTCACACAAAAAACATGTAAAGTATAGGGCTTTACGACTAGCAAAAAAAATTATAAAAATGTATTTGTTTATTTAGGGAGTGGTCATTAAAAACATCGCTAATGCCTGGTTTTGCGTCATGGCATGGGTCTGAAATTACTTGACAACGTTTTGGCAAGAAAGGAAGAATGATTTTTAAATGCAGTATTACATCGCATTGCTTCTAATGAAAATAATAAGTAAAAAAGAACTGAATGAGCAATTTTCAACCAGCTATTATTACTTCAAATTAATGTAATTGCACCCGTATCATAGATAGGGCAAGGTTACATATGTATATATAAAAAACATCATCGTTGCGGCAATTATGGTGATATTTGTACAGGGCCGTAAAATAAAGGTAGAAATAGAGAAAAAAAAAAGACGAACATTGGCAAAGATTAATAGAATGACAAATATAATAAGATGAAGGATATTGTAAAATAATAATAATAAAGAAAAGAAAAAAGAAATATAAATATATTCTGGGGCTCGAACCCGGGCACCTGCGCCTGTGTCATATGCCTAACCATTGCGCCACAGAGCTCTGTGTATCTTCAACAGGCTTAAACTATAATATAATGCTATTCGAGATGCATGTATATAAATACACGCTCTACAGACGATATACAGTCCAAAAATCACATTTTAAGGCTTTTGTTTCATTAATTGTATATTTATCATATAGCAGGTGTTGGCTGACATTGTGCTCCACATTTAGTTTAGTTTTTGGCCGGGATAAATGCCTTCGGGACAAAAAACGAACAGTATACACGTCTTTGAAGAGTAAAAATTTTAATATAATATTACTTTCCTTTCTTTTACAGACGTGTATATCGTTCGTTTTGTAAAAATCAATAAACGTGGCTACAATGTCAGCCAACAATTTAATGCCGTAAAACAATTAATGAAACAAATATCATAAAAGTGTGATTTCGACTATATATCGTCTGTTGAATCATTAATACGTATTTTTATCACTTAATATTATTAATGTGAATTTTATATATTGATATGAATGTGAGCATTGCTCCCTGAAAATTTGGTGGCCATACCTATTATGCTTTTTTATTTTATAAGCCATAATATGAATTTAGATGCATATTTTTGGACGAATTATCATAGCTTTAAACTACGAAAATAATCGGCAATCATATAATATTCTTTTGACTTATCCTTATTTCACAATATTTTTTTTATTAATATGGATTTCTGATATTGATATGAATGTGAGGAACATTCCCTGAAAATTTGGTGGCCATACCTTTTATGGTTTTTATTTTATAAGCCAAAATATGAAATTAGATGGATATTTTTGGAATTGATTCGGACATGTCCAAAATCCTAAATATTGCATCTGTTATAGGTTTTTACTCAATAACTCTGGAACGGAATGTTGTATTAACTTCAGATTTCACACAAAAACATGTAAAGTATAGGGCTTTACGAATAGAAAAAAAAATTATAAAAATGTATTTGTTTATTTAGGGAGTGGTCATTAAAAACATCGCTAATGCCTGGTTTTGCGTCATGGCATGGGTCTGAAATTACTTGACAACGTTTTGGCAAGAAAGGAAGAATGATTTTAAATGCAGTATTACATCGCATTGCTTCTAATGAAAATAATAAGTAAAAAGAACTGAATGAGCAATTTTCAACCAGATATTATTACTTCAAATTAATGTAATTGCACCCGTATCATAGATAGGGCAAGGTTACGTATGTCTATATAAAAAAACATCATCGTTGCGGCAATTATGGTGATATTTGTACAGGGCCGTAAAATAAAGGTAGAAATAGAGAAAAAAAAAAGACGAACATTGGCAAAGATTAATAGAATGACAAATATAATATGATGAAGGATATTGTAAAATAATAATAATAAAGAAAAAGAAAAAGAAATATAAATATATTCTGGGGCTCGAACCCGGGCACCTGCGCCTGTGTCATATGCCTAACCATTGCGCCACAGAGCTCTGTGTATCTTCAACAGGCTTAAACTATAATATAATGCTATTCGAGATGCATGTATATAAATACACGCTCTACAGACGATATACAGTCAAAAATCACATTTTAAGGCTTTTGTTTCATTAATTGTATATTTATCATATAGCAGGTGTTGGCTGACATTGTGCTCCACATTTAGTTTAGTTTTGGCCGGGATAAATGCCTTCGGGACAAAAAACGAACAGTATACACGTCTTTGAAGAGTAAAGAATTTTAATATAATATTACTTTCCTTTCTTTTACAGACGTGTATATCGTTCGTTTTACCCAAAAGAATTTATCCTGGCCCAAACTGAACTAAACGTGTGGGATAAATCAGTTAATGAAACAAATGCCGTAAAAGTGTGATTTTGACTATATATCATCTGTTGAGCGTATATTTATATACGTGCATCTTCAATAACATTTATCAAACTTAATATTATTAATGTGAATTTTATATATTGATATGAATGTGAGCATTGCTCCCTGAAAAATTTGGTGGCCATACCTGTTATGCTTTTTATTTTATAAGCCATAATATGAATTTAGATGCATATTTTTGGACGAATTATCATAGCTTTAAACTACGAAAATAATCGGCAATCATATAATATTCTTTTGACTTATCCTTATTTCACAATATTTTTTATTAATAATGGATTTCTGATATTGATATGAATGTGAGGAACATTCCCTGAAAATTTGGTGGCCATACCTTTTATGGTTTTTATTTTATAAGCCAAAATATGAAATTAGATGGATATTTTTGTTTTTGATTCGGACAATCCAGGAAAAAAATAGTTGGCACACTTTGCACTAAACAATGGAAATGCGTGCCCTATCAAAATTGGAGAGGCTAGTGAAACATGCATGCAATATAAGTGAAGTACAGACTCCCCTATATCTCACCCTTCCCCTCCCCATCCTTCAATGTTGGAGGTCTCACGGACCTGTTGACAACATGGCTTGGTCCAACATTGAATTGGGGGAGCGGGGAAGATATATAAAAGACGGGCAAAGTGTGCCAACCTTTTTTCCTGGATTGTCCGAGTCAAATCTAAATATTGCATCTGTTTTAGGTTTTTACTCAATAACTCTGGAACGGAATGTTGTATTAACTTCAGATTTCACACAAAAACATGTAAAGTATAGGGCTTTACGACTAGCAAAAAAATTATAAAAATGTATTTGTTTATTTAGGGAGTGGTCATTAAAAACATCGCTAATGCCTGGTTTTGCGTCATGGCATGGGTCTGAAATTACTTGACAACGTTTTGGCAAGAAAGGAAGAATGATTTTTAAATGCAGTATTACATCGCATTGCTTCTAATGAAAATAATAAGTAAAAAGAACTGAATGAGCAATTTTCAACCAGCTATTATTACTTCAAATTAATGTAATTGCACCGTATCATAGATAGGGCAAGGTTACGTATGTCTATATAAAAAACATCATCGTTGCGGCAATTATGGTGATATTTGTACAGGGCCGTAAAATAAAAGGTAGAAATAGAAAAAAAAAAGACGAACATTGGCAAAGATTAATAGAATGACAAATATAATATGATGAAGGATATTGTAAAATAATAATAATACAGAAAAGAAAAAGAAATATAAATATATTCTGTGGCTCAAACCCGGGCACCTGCGCCTGAGTCATATGCCCTAACCATTGCGCCACAGAGCTCTGTGTATCTTCAACAGGCTTAAACTATAATATAATGCTATTCGAGATGCATGTATATAAATACACGCTCTACAGACGATATACAGTCCAAAAATCACATTTTTAAGGCTTTTGTTTCATTAATTGTATATTTATCATATAGCAGGTGTTGGCTGACATTGTGCTCCACATTTAGTTTAGTTTTTGGCCGGATAAATGACTTCAGAGACAAAAAACGAACGGTATACACGTCTTTGAAGAGTAAAAATTTTAATATAATATTACTTTCCTTTCTTTTACAGACGTGTATATCGTTCGTTTTTTTTCCCAAAGTCATTTATCCTGGCCCAAAACTGAACTAAACGTGAGCACAATGTCAGCCAACACCTGCTATATGATAAATATACAGTTAATGAAACAAATGCCGTAAAAGTGTGATTTTTGACTGTATATCGTCTGTTGAGCGTATATTTATATACGTGCATCTTCAATAGCATTTATCAAACTTAATATTATTAATGTGAATTTTATATATTGATATGAATGTGAGCATTGCTCCCTGAAAATTTGGTGGCCATACCTATTATGCTTTTTATTATTATAAGCCATAATATGAATTTAGATGCATATTTTTGGACGAATTATCATAGCTTTAAACTACGAAAATAATCGGCAATCATATAATATTCTTTTGACTTATCCCTTATTTCACAATATTTTTATTAATATGGATTTCTGATATTGATATGAATGTGAGGAACATTCCCTGAAAATTTGGTGGCCATACCTTTTATGGTTTTTATTTTATAAGCCAAAATATGAAATTAGATGGATATTTTTGGAATTGATTCGGACAATCCAGGAAAAAAATAGTTGGCACACTTGCACTAAACAATGGAAATGCGTGCCCTATCAAAATTGGAGAGGCTAGTGAAACATGCATGCAATATAAGTGAAGTACAGACTCCCCCCCCTATATCTCACCCTTCCCCACTCCCCATCCTTCAATGTTGGAGGGTCTCACGGACCTGTTGACAACATGGCTTGGTCCAACATTGAATTGGGGGAGCGGGAAGAGATATACAAAAGACGGGCAAAGTGTGCCAACCTTTTTTCCTGGATTGTCCGAGTCAAATCCTAAATATTGCATCTGTTTTAGGTTTTACTCAATAACTCTGGAACGGAATGTTGTATTAACTTCATATTTCACACAAAACATGTAAAGTATAGGGCTTTACGACTAGCAAAAAAAATTATAAAAATGTATTTGTTTATTTAGGGAGTGGTCATTAAAAACATCGCTAATGCCTGGTTTTGCGTCATGGCATGGGTCTGAAATTACTTGACAACGTTTTGGCAAGAAAGGAAGAATGATTTTTAAATGCAGTATTACATCGCATTGCTTCTAATGAAAATAATAAGTAAAAAGAACTGAATGAACAATTTTCAACCAGCTATTATTACTTCAAATTAATGTAATTGCACCCGTATCATAGATAGGGCAAGGTTACGTATGTCTATATAAAAAACATCATCGTTGCGGCAATTATGGTGATATTTGTACAAGGCCGTAAAATAAAGGTAGAAATAGAGAAAAAAAAAAAAAGACGAACATTGGCAAAGATTAATAGAATGACAAATATAATATGATGAAGGATATTGTAAAATAATAATAATAAAGAAAAGAAAAAGAAATATAAATATATTCTGGGGCTCGAACCCGGGCACCTGCGCCTGTGTCATATGCCTAACCATTTGCGCCACAGAGCTCTGTGTATCTTCAACAGGCTTAAACTATAATATAATGCTATTCGAGATGCATGTATATAAATACACGCTCTACAGACGATATACAGTCCAAAAATCACATTTTTAAGGCTTTTATTTCATTAATTGTATATTTATCATATAGCAGGTGTTGGCTGACATTGTGCTCCACATTTAGTTTAGTTTTTGGCCGGGATAAATGCCTTCGGGAAAAAAAACGAACGGTATACACGTCTTTGAAGAGTAAAGAATTTTAATATAATATTACTTTCCTTTCTTTTACAGACGTGTATATCGTTCGTTTTTTTGTCCCAAAGTCATTTATCCTGGCCCCAAACTGAACTAAACGTGGAGCACAATGTTAGCCAACACCTGCTATATGATAAATATACAGTTAATGAAACAAATGCCGTAAAGTGTGATTTTTTGACTGTATATCGTCTGTTGAGCTATATTTATATACGTGCATCTTCAATAACATTTTATCAAACTTAATATTATTAATGTGAATTTTATATATTGATATGAATGTGAGCATTGCTCCTGAAAATTTGGTGGCCATACCTATTATGCTTTTTATTTTATAAGCCATAATATGAATTTAGATGCATATTTTTGGACGAATTATCATAGCTTTAAACTACGAAAATAATCGGCAATCATATAATATTCTTTTGACTTATCCCTTATTTCACAATATTTTTTATTAATATGGATTTCTGATATTGATATGAATGTGAGGAACATTCCCTGAAAATTTGGTGGCCATACCTTTTATGGTTTTTTATTTTATAAGCCAAAATATGAAATTAGATGGATATTTTTGGAATTGATTCGGACAATCCAGGAAAAAAATAGTTGGCACACTTGCACTAAACAATGGAAATGCGTGCCCTATCAAAATTGGAGAGGCTAGTGAAACATGCATGCAATATAAGTGAAGTACAGACTCCCCCCTATATCTCACCCTTCCCCTCTCCCCATCCTTCAATGTTGGAGGGTCTCACGGACCTGTTGACAACATGGCTTGGTCCAACATTGAATTGGGGGAGCGGGGAAGAGATATACCAAAAGACGGGCAAAGTGTGCCAACCTTTTTTCCTGGATTGTCCGAGTCAAATCCTAAATATTGCATCTGTTTTAGGTTTTTACTCAATAACTCTGGAACGGAATGTTGTATTAACTTCAGATTTCACACAAAAACATGTAAAGTATAGGGCTTTACGACTAGCAAAAAAAATTATAAAAATGTATTTGTTTATTTAGGGAGTGGTCATTAAAAACATCGCTAATGCCTGGTTTTGCGTCATGGCATGGGTCTGAAATTACTTGACAACGTTTTGGCAAGAAAGGAAGAATGATTTTTAAATGCAGTATTACATCGCATTGCTTCTAATGAAAATAATAAGTAAAAAGAACTGAATGAGCAATTTTCAACCAGCTATTATTACTTCAAATTAATGTAATTGCACCCGTATCATAGATAGGGCAAGGTTACGTATGTCTATATAAAAACATCATCGTTGCGGCAATTATGGTGATATTTGTACAGGGCCGTAAAATAAAGGTAGAAATAGAGAAAAAAAAAGACGAACATTGGCAAAGATTAATAGAATGACAAATATAATATGATGAAGGATATTGTAAAATAATAATAATAAAGAAAAGAAAAAGAAATATAAATATATTCTGGGGCTCGAACCCGGGCACCTGCGCCTGTGTCATATGCCCCTAACCATTGCGCCACAGAGCTCTGTGTATCTTCAACAGGCTTAAACTATAATATAATGCTATTCGAGATGCATGTATATAAATACACGCTCTACAGACGATATACAGTCCAAAAATCACATTTTAAGGCTTTTGTTTCATTAATTGTATATTTATCATATAGCAGGTGTTGGCTGACATTGTGCTCCACATTTAGTTTAGTTTTTGGCCGGGATAAATGCCTTCGGGACAAAAACGAACAGTATACACGTCTTTGAAGAGTAAAGAATTTTAATATAATATTACTTTCCTTTCTTTTACAGACGTGTATATCGTTCGTTTTTGTCCCAAAGTCATTTATCCTGGCTTTGAACTAAACGAGCACAATGTCAGCCAACACCTGCTATATGATAAATATACAAATACAAACAAATGCCGTAAAAGTGATTTTTGACTGTATATATCGTCTGTTGAGCGTATATTTATATACGTGCATCTTTAATAGCATTTTATCAAAGCTTAATATTATTAATGTGAATTTTATATATTGATATGAATGTGAGCATTGCTCCCTGAAAATTTGGTGGCCATACCTATTATGCTTTTTATTTTATAAGCCATAATATGAATTTAGATGCATATTTTTGGACGAATTATCATAGCTTTAAACTACGAAAATAATCGGCAATCATATAATATTCTTTTGACTTATCCCTTATTTCACAATATTTTTTTTTTTTTTTATTTCATGATATTGATATGAATGTGAGGATTATTCCCTGAAAATTTGGTGGCCATACCTTTTATGGTTTTTATTTTATAAGCCAAAATATATGAAATTAGATGGATATTTTTGGAATTGATTCGGACAATCCAGGAAAAAAATAGTTGGCACACTTGCACTAAACAATGGAAATGCGTGCCCTATCAAAATTGGAGAGGCTAGTGAAACATGCATGCAATATAAGTGAAGTACAGACTCCCCTATATCTCACCTTCCCCACTCCCCATCCTTCAATGTTGGAGGGTCTCACGGACCTGTTGACAACATGGCTTGGTCCAACATTGAATTGGGGGAGAGGGGGAAGAAATAAACCAAAAGACGGGCAAAGTGTGCCAACCTTTTTTTCCTGGATTGTCCGAGTCAAATCCTAAATATTGCATCTGTTTTAGGTTTTTAATCAATAACTCTGGAACGGAATGTTGTATTAACTTCAGATTTCACACAAAAACATGTAAAGTATAGGGCTTTACGACTAGCAAAAAAATTATAAAAATGTATTTGTTTATTTAGGGAGTGGTCATTAAAAACATCGCTAATGCCTGGTTTTGCGTCATGGCATGGGTCTGAAATTACTTGACAACGTTTTGGCAAGAAAGGAAGAATGATTTTTAAATGCAGTATTACATCGCATTGCTTCTAATGAAAATAATAAGTAAAAAAAAAGAACTGAATGAGCAATTTTCAACCAGCTATTATTACTTCAAATTAATGTAATTGCACCCGTATCATAGATAGGGCAAGGTTACGTATGTCTATATAAAAAACATCATCGTTGCGGCAATTATGGTGATATTTGTACAGGGCCGTAAAATAAAGGTAGAAATAGAGAAAAAAAAAGACGAACATTGGCAAAGATTAATAGAATGACAAATATAATATGATGAAGGATATTGTAAAATAATAATAATAAAGAAAAGAAAAAGAAATATAAATATATTCTGGGGCTCGAACCCGGGCACCTGCGCCTGTGTCATATGCCCTAACCATTGCGCAACAGAGCTCTGTGTATCTTCAACAGGCTTAAACTATAATATAATGCTATTCGAGATGCATGTATATAAATGCTCGCTCTACAGACGATATACAGTCCAAAAATCACATTTTAAGGCTTTTGTTTCATTAATTGTATATTTATCATATAGCAGGTGTTGGCTGACATTGTGCTCCACATTTAGTTCAGTTTTTGGCCGGGATAAATGCCTTCAGGACAAAAACGAACAGTATACACGTCTTTGAAGAGTAAAGAATTTTAATATAATATTACTTTCTTTTTTATTTATACAAACGTGTATATCGTTCGTTTTTTGTCCCAAGTCATTTTCCTGGCCCAAAACTGAAATAAATGTGAAGCACAATGTCAGCCAACACCTGCTATATTGATAAATACAGTTAATGAAACAAATGCCGTAAAAGTGTGATTTTTTGACTGTATATCGTCTGTTGAGCATATTTATATACGTGCATCTTCAATAACATTTATCAAAACTTAATATTATTAATGTGAATTTTATATATTGATATGAATGTGAGCATTGCTCCCTGAAAATTTGGTGGCCATACCTATTATGCTTTTTATTTATAAGCCATAATATGAATTTAGATGCATATTTTTGGACGAATTATCATAGCTTTAAACTACGAAAATAATCGGCAATCATATAATATTCTTTTGACTTATCCCTTATTTCACAATATTTTTTATTAATATGGATTTCTGATATTGATATGAATGTGAGGAACATTCCCTGAAAATTTGGTGGCCATACCTTTTATGGTTTTTATTTTATAAGCCAAAATATGAAATTAGATGGATATTTTTGGAATTGATTCGGACAATCCAGGAAAAAAATAGTTGGCACACTTGCACTAAACAATGGAAATGCGTGCCCTATCAAAATTGGAGAGGCTAGTGAAACATGCATGCAATATAAGTGAAGTACAGACTCCCCCCTATATCTCACCCTTCCCCACTCCCCATCCTTCAATGTTGGAGGGTCTCACGGACCTGTTGACAACATGGCTTGGTCCAACATTGAATTGGGGGAGCAGGGAAGAGATATACCAAAAGACGGGCAAAGTGTGCCAACCTTTTTTCCTGGATTGTCCGAGTCAAATCCTAAATATTGCATCTGTTTTAGGTTTTACTCAATAACTCTGGAACGGAATGTTGTATTAACTTCAGATTTCACACAAAAACATGTAAAGTATAGGGCTTTACGACTAGCAAAAAAAATTATAAAAATGTATTTGTTTATTTAGGGAGTGGTCATTAAAACATCGCTAATGCCTGGTTTTGCGTCATGGCATGGGTCTGAAATTACTTGACAACGTTTTGGCAAGAAAGGAAGAATGATTTTTAAATGCAGTATTACATCGCATTGCTTCTAATGAAAATAATAAGTAAAAAGAACTGAATGAGCAATTTTCAACCAGCTATTATTACTTCAAATTAATGTAATTGCACCCGTATCATAGATAGGGCAAGGTTACGTATGTCTATATAAAAAACATCATCGTTGCGGCAATTATGGTGATATTTGTACAGGGCCGTAAAATAAAGGTAGAAATAGAGAAAAAAAAAAAGACGAACATTGGCAAAGATTAATAGAATGACAAATATAATATGATGAAGGATATTGTAAAATAATAATAATAAAGAAAAGAAAAAGAAATATAAATATATTCTGGGGCTCGAACCCGGGCACCTGCGCCTGTGTCATATGCCCTAACCATTGCGCCACAGAGCTCTGTGTATCTTCAACAGGCTTAAACTATAATATAATGCTATTCGAGATGCATGTATATAAATACACGCTCTACAGACGATATACAGTCCAAAAATCACATTTTAAGGCTTTTGTTTCATTAATTGTATATTTATCATATAGCAGGTGTTGGCTGACATTGTGCTCCACATTTAGTTTAGTTTTTGGCCGGGATAAATGCCTTCGGGACAAAAAACGAACGGTATACACGTCTTTGAAGAGTAAAGAATTTTAATATAATATTACTTTCCTTTCTTTTACAGACGTGTATATCGTTCGTTTTTTGTCCAAAAGTCATTTATACTGTCCCAAAATGGAACTAAACGTGGAGCACAATGTCAACCAACACCTGCTATATGATAAATATACAGTTAATGAAACAAATGCCGTAAAAGTGTGACTGTATTTTTGACTGTACTATCGTCTGTTGAGCGTATATTTATACGTGTGCATCTTCAATAACATTTTATCAGAGCTTAATATTATTAATGTGAATTTTATATATTGATATGAATGTGAGCATTGCTCCTGAAAATTTGGTGGCCATACCTATTATGCTTTTTATTTTATAAGCCATAATATGAATTTAGATGCATATTTTTGGACGAATTATCATAGCTTTAAACTACGAAAATAATCGGCAATCATATAATATTCTTTTGACTTATCCCTTATTTCACAATATTTTTTTTATTAATATGGATTTCTGATATTGATATGAATGTGAGGAACATTCCCTGAAAATTTGGTGGCCATACCTTTTATGGTTTTTATTTTATAAGCCAAAATATGAAATTAGATGGATATTTTTGGAATTGATTCGGACAATCCAGGAAAAAAATAGTTGGCACACTTGCACTAAACAATGGAAATGCGTGCCCTATCAAAATTGGAGAGGCTAGTGAAACATGCATGCAATATAAGTGAAGTACAGACTCCCCCTATATCTCACCTTCCCCACTCCCCATCCTTCAATGTTGGAGGGTCTCACGGACCTGTTGACAACATGGCTTGGTCCAACATTGAATTGGGGGAGCAGGGGAAGAGATATACCAAAAGACGGGCAAAGTGTGCCAACCTTTTTTCCTGGATTGTCCGAGTCAAATCCTAAATATTGCATCTGTTTTAGGTTTTTACTCAATAACTCTGGAACGGAATGTTGTATTAACTTCAGATTTCACACAAAAACATGTAAAGTATAGGGCTTTACGACTAGCAAAAAAAAATTATAAAATGTATTTGTTTATTTAGGGAGTGGTCATTAAAAACATCGCTAATGCCTGGTTTTGCGTCATGGCATGGGTCTGAAATTACTTGACAACGTTTTGGCAAGAAAGGAAGAATGATTTTTAAATGCAGTATTACATCGCATTGCTTCTAATGAAAATAATAAGTAAAAAGAACTGAATGAGCAATTTTCAACCAGCTATTATTACTTCAAATTAATGTAATTGCACCCGTATCATAGATAGGGCAAGGTTACGTATGTCTATATAAAAAACATCATCGTTGCGGCAATTATGGTGATATTTGTACAGGGCCGTAAAATAAAGGTAGAAATAGAGAAAAAAAAAGACGAACATTGGCAAAGATTAATAGAATGACAAATATAATATGATGAAGGATATTGTAAAATAATAATAATAAAGAAAAGAAAAAGAAATATAAATATATTCTGGGGCTCGAACCCGGGCACCTGCGCCTGTGTCATATGCCCTAACCATTGCGCCACAGAGCTCTGTGTATCTTCAACAGGCTTAAACTATAATATAATGCTATTCGAGATGCATGTATATAAATACACGCTCTACAGACGATATACAGTCCAAAAATCACATTTTTAAGGCTTTTGTTTCATTAATTGTATATTTATCATATAGCAGGTGTTGGCTGACATTGTGCTCCACATTTAGTTTAGTTTTGGCCGGGATAAATGCCTTCAGGACAAAAACGAACAGTATACACGTCTTTGAAGAGTAAAGAATTTTAATATAATATTACTTTCCTTTCTTTTACAGACGTGTATATCGTTCGTTTTTTTTTCTTTATTCATTTATCCTGGCCCAAAACTGAACTAAACGTGGAGCACAATGTCAGCCAACACCTGCTATATGATAACACAATGAAACAAATGCCGTAAAAGTGTGATTTTTGACTGTATATCGTCTGTTGAGCATATTTATATACGTGCATCTTCAATAGCATTTATCAAACTTAATATTATTAATGTGAATTTTATATATTGATATGAATGTGAGCATTGCTCCCTGAAAATTTGGTGGCCATACCTATTATGCTTTTTTATTTTATAAGCCATAATATGAATTTAGATGCATATTTTTGGACGAATTATCATAGCTTTAAACTACGAAAATAATCGGCAATCATATAATATTCTTTTGACTTATCCCTTATTTCACAATATTTTTTTTTATTAATATGGATTTCTGATATTGATATGAATGTGAGGAACATTCCCTGAAAATTTGGTGGCCATACCTTTTATGGTTTTTTTTTTTATAAGCCAAAATATGAAATTAGATGGATATTTTTGGAATTGATTCGGACAATCCAGGAAAAAAATAGTTGGCACACTTGCACTAAACAATGGAAATGCGTGCCCTATCAAAATTGGAGAGGCTAGTGAAACATGCATGCAATATAAGTGAAGTACAGACTCCCCTATATCTCACCCTTCCCTCCCCATCCTTCAATGTTGGAGGGTCTCACGGACCTGTTGACAACATGGCTTGGTCCAACATTGAATTGGGGGGAGCGGGGGAAGAGATATACCAAAAGACGGGCAAAGTGTGCCAACCTTTTTTTCCTGGATTGTCCGAGTCAAATCCTAAATATTGCATCTGTTTTAGGTTTTTACTAAATAACTCTGGAACGGAATGTTGTATTAACTTCAGATTTCACACAAAAACATGTAAAGTATAGGGCTTTACGACTAGCAAAAAAATTATAAAAATGTATTTGTTTATTTAGGGAGTGGTCATTAAAAACATCGCTAATGCCTGGTTTTGCGTCATGGCATGGGTCTGAAATTACTTGACAACGTTTTGGCAAGAAAGGAAGAATGATTTTTAAATGCAGTATTACATCGCATTGCTTCTAATGAAAATAATAAGTAAAAAGAACTGAATGAGCAATTTTCAACCAGCTATTATTACTTCAAATTAATGTAATTGCACCCGTATCATAGATAGGGCAAGGTTACGTATGTCTATATAAAAAACATCATCGTTGCGGCAATTATGGTGATATTTGTACAGGGCCGTAAAATAAAGGTAGAAATAGAGAAAAAAAAAAGACGAACATTGGCAAAGATTAATAGAATGACAAATATAATATGATGATGGATATTGTAAAATAATAATAATAAAGAAAAGAAAAGAAATATAAATATATTCTGGGGCTCGAACCCGGGCACCTGCGCCTGTGTCATATGCCCTAACCATTGCGCCACAGAGCTCTGTGTATCTTCAACAGGCTTAAACTATAATATAATGCTATTCGAGATGCATGTATATAAATACACGCTCTACAGACGATATACAGTCCAAAAATCACATTTTAAGGCTTTTGTTTCATTAATTGTATATTTATCATATAGCAGGTGTTGGCTGACATTGTGCTCCACATTTAGTTTAGTTTTTGGCCGGGATAAATGCCTTCGGGACAAAAAACGAACGGTATACACGTCTTTGAAGAGTAAAGAATTTTAATATAATATTACTTTCCTTTCTTTTACAGACGTGTATATCGTTCGTTTTTTGTCCCAAAGTCATTTATCCTGGCCCAAAACTGAACTAAACGTGGAGCACAATGTCAGCCAAACACCTGCTATATGATAAATATTCAGTTAATGAAACAAATGCCGTAAAAGTGTGATTTTTGACTGTATATCGTCTGTTGAGCGTATATTTATATACGTGCATCTTCAATAGCATTTATCAAGCTTAATATTATTAATGTGAATTTTATATATTGATATGAATGTGAGCATTGCTCCCTGAAAATTTGATGGCCATACCTATTATGCTTTTTATTTTATAAGCCATAATATGAATTTAGATGCATATTTTTGGACGAATTATCATAGCTTTAAACTACGAAAATAATCGGCAATCATATAATATTCTTTTGACTTATCCCTTATTTCACAATATTTTTTTATTAATATGGATTTCTGATATTGATATGAATGTGAGGAACATTCCCTGAAAATTTGGTGGCCATACCTTTTATGGTTTTTATTTTATAAGCCAAAATATGAAATTAGATGGATATTTTTTTTAATTGATTCGGACAATCCAGGAAAAAAATAGTTGGCACACTTGCACTAAACAATGGAAATGCGTGCCCTATCAAAATTGGAGAGGCTAGTGAAACATGCATGCAATATAAGTGAAGTACAGACTCCCCCCTATATCTCACCCTTCCCCACTCCCCATCCTTCAATGTTGGAGGGTCTCACGGACCTGTTGACAACATGGCTTGGTCCAACATTGAATTGGGGGAGCAGGGGAAGAGATATACCAAAAGACGGGCAAAGTGTGCCAACCTTTTTTCCTGGATTGTCCGAGTCAAATCCTAAATATTGCATCTGTTTTAGGCTTTTACTCAATAACTCTGGAACGGAATGTTGTATTAACTTCAGATTTCACACAAAAACATGTAAAGTATAGGGCTTTACGACTAGCAAAAAAAATTATAAAAATGTATTTGTTTATTTAGGGAGTGGTCATTAAAAACATCGCTAATGCCTGGTTTTGCGTCATGGCATGGGTCTGAAATTACTTGACAACGTTTTGGCAAGAAAGGAAGAATGATTTTTAAATGCAGTATTACATCGCATTGCTTCTAATGAAAATAATAAGTAAAAAGAACTGAATGAGCAATTTTCAACCAGCTATTATTACTTCAAATTAATGTAATTGCACCCGTATCATAGATAGGGCAAGGTTACGTATGTCTATATAAAAAACATCATCGTTGCGGCAATTATGGTGATATTTGTACAGGGCCGTAAAATAAAGGTAGAAATAGAGAAAAAAAAAAAAGACGAACATTGGCAAAGATTAATAGAATGACAAATATAATATGATGAAGGATATTGTAAAATAATAATAATAAAGAAAAGAAAAAGAAATATAAATATATTCTGGGGCTCGAACCCGGGCACCTGCGCCTGTGTCATATGCCCTAACCATTGCGCCACAGAGCTCTGTGTATCTTCAACAGGCTTAAACTATAATATAATGCTATTCGAGATGCATGTATATAAATACACGCTCTACAGACGATATACAGTCCAAAAATCACATTTTTAAGGCTTTTGTTTCATTAATTGTATATTTATCATATAGCAGGTGTTGGCTGACATTGTGCTCCACATTTAGTTTAGTTTTGGCCGGGATAAATGCCTTCGGGACAAAAAAAACGAACGGTATACACGTCTTTGAAGAGTAAAGAATTTTAATATAATATTACTTTCCTTTCTTTTACAGACGTGTATATCGTTCGTTTTTTGTCCCAAAGTCATTTATCCTGGCCCAAAACTGAACTAAACAATGTCAGCCAACACCTAAACACCTGCTATATGATAAATATACAGTAATGAAACAAATGCCGTAAAAGTGTGATTTTTTGACTGTATATCGTCTGTTGAGCGTATATTTATATACGTGCATCTTCAATAGCATTTTATCAAGCTTAATATTATTAATGTGAATTTTATATATTGATATGAATGTGAGCATTGCTCCCTGAAAATTTGGTGGCCATACCTATTATGCTTTTTATTTTATAAGCCATAATATGAATTTAGATGCATATTTTTGGACGAATTATCATAGCTTTAAACTACGAAAATAATCGGCAATCATATAATATTCTTTTGACTTATCCCTTATTTCACAATATTTTTTATTAATATGGATTTCTGATATTGATATGAATGTGAGGAACATTCCCTGAAAATTTGGTGGCCATACCTTTTATGGTTTTTATTTTATAAGCCAAAATATGAAATTAGATGGATATTTTTGGAATTGATTCGGACAATCCAGGAAAAAAATAGTTGGCACACTTGCACTAAACAATGGAAATGCGTGCCCTATCAAAATTGGAGAGCTAGTGAAACATGCATGCAATATAAGTGAAGTACAGACTCCCCTATATCTCACCCTTCCCCACTCCCATCCTTCAATGTTGGAGGTCTCACGGACCTGTTGACAACATGGCTTGGTCCAACATTGAATTGGGGGAGCGGGGAAGAGATATACCAAAAGACAGGCAAAGTGTGCCAACCTTTTTTCCTGGATTGTCCGAGTCAAATCCTAAATATTGCATCTGTTTTAGGTTTTACTCAATAACTCTGGAACGGAATGTTGTATTAACTTCAGATTTCACACAAAAACATGTAAAGTATAGGGCTTTACGACTAGCAAAAAAAACTATAAACATGTATTTGTTTATTTAGGGAGTGGTCATTAAAAACATCGCTAATGCCTGGTTTTGCGTCATGGCATGGGTCTGAAATTACTTGACAACGTTTTGGCAAGAAAGGAAGAATGATTTTTAAATGCAGTATTACATCGCATTGCTTCTAATGAAAATAATAAGTAAAAAGAACTGAATGAGCAATTTTCAACCAGCTATTATTACTTCAAATTAATGTAATTGCACCCGTATCATAGATAGGGCAAGGTTACGTATGTCTATATAAAAAACATCATCGTTGCGGCAATTATGGTGATATTTGTACAGGGCCGTAAAATAAAGGTAGAAATAGAGAAAAAAAAAGACGAACATTGGCAAAGATTAATAGAATGACAAATATAATATGATGAAGGATATTGTAAAATAATAATAATAAAGAAAAGAAAAAGAAATATAAATATATTCTGGGGCTCGAACCCGGGCACCTGCGCCTGTGTCATATGCCCTAACCATTGCGCCACAGAGCTCTGTGTATCTTCAACAGGCTTAAACTATAATATAATGCTATTCGAGATGCATGTATATAAATACACGCTCTACAGACGATATACAGTCCAAAAATCACATTTTAAGGCTTTTGTTTCATTAATTGTATATTTATCATATAGCAGGTGTTGGCTGACATTGTGCTCCACATTTAGTTTAGTTTTTGGCCGGGATAAATGCCTTAGGGACAAAAAACGAACGGTATACACGTCTTTGAAGAGTAAAGAATTTTAATATAATATTACTTTCCTTTCTTTTACAGACGTGTATATCGTTCGTTTTTTTCCCAAAGTCATTTATCCTGGCCCAAAACTGAACTAAACGTGGAGCACAATGTCAGCCAACACCTGCTATATGATAAATATACAGTTAATGAAACAAATGCCGTAAAAGTGTGATTTTTGACTGTATATCGTCTGTTGAGCGTATATTTATATACGTGCATCTTCAATAGCATTTTATCAGAGCTTAATATTATTAATGTGAATTTTATATATTGATATGAATGTGAGCATTGCTCCCTGAAAATTTGGTGGCCATACCTATTATGCTTTTTATTTTATAAGCCATAATATGAATTTAGATGCATATTTTGGACGAATTATCATAGCTTTAAACTACGAAAATAATCGGCAATCATATAATATTCTTTTGACTTATCCCTTATTTCACAATATTTTTTATTAATATGGATTTCTGATATTGATATGAATGTGAGGAACATTCCCTGAAAATTTGGTGGCCATACCTTTTATGGTTTTTATTTTATAAGCCAAAATATGAAATTAGATGGATATTTTTGGAATTGATTCGGACAATCCAGGAAAAAAATAGTTGGCACACTTGCACTAAACAATGGAAATGCGTGCCCTATCAAAATTGGAGAGGCTAGTGAAACATGCATGCAATATAAGTGAAGTACAGACTCCCCTATATCTCACCCTTCCCCTCCCCATCCTTCAATGTTGGAGGGTCTCACGGACCTGTTGACAACATGGCTTGGTCCAACATTGAATTGGGGGAGCGGGGGAAGAGATATACCAAAAGACGGGCAAAGTGTGCCAACCTTTTTTTCCTGGATTGTCCGAGTCAAATCCTAAATATTGCATCTGTTTTAGGTTTTTACTCAATAACTCTGGAACGGAATGTTGTATTAACTTCAGATTTCACACAAAAACATGTAAAGTATAGGGCTTTACGACTAGCAAAAAAAAATTATAAAAATGTATTTGTTTATTTAGGGAGTGGTCATTAAAAACATCGCTAATGCCTGGTTTTGCGTCATGGCATGGGTCTGAAATTACTTGACAACGTTTTGGCAAGAAAGGAAGAATGATTTTTAAATGCAGTATTACATCGCATTGCTTCTAATGAAAATAATAAGTAAAAAGAACTGAATGAGCAATTTTCAACCAGCTATTATTACTTCAAATTAATGTAATTGCACCCGTATCATAGATAGGGCAAGGTTACGTATGTCTATATAAAAAACATCATCGTTGCGGCAATTATGGTGATATTTGTACAGGGCCGTAAAATAAAGGTAGAAATAGAGAAAAAAAAAGACGAACATTGGCAAAGATTAATAGAATGACAAATATAATATGATGAAGGATATTGTAAAATAATAATAATAAAGAAAAGAAAAAGAAATATAAATATATTCTGGGGCTCGAACCCGGGCACCTGCGCCTGTGTCATATGCCCTAACCATTGCGCCACAGAGCTCTGTGTATCTTCAACAGGCTTAAACTATAATATAATGCTATTCGAGATGCATGTATATAAATACACGCTCTACAGACGATATACAGTCCAAAAATCACATTTTTAAGGCTTTTGTTTCATTAATTGTATATTTATCATATAGCAGGTGTTGGCTGACATTGTGCTCCACATTTAGTTTAGTTTTGGCCGGGATAAATGCCTTCGGGACAAAAACGAACGGTATACACGTCTTTGCAGAGTAAAGAATTTTGATATAATATTACTTTCCTTTCTTTTACAGACGTGTATATCGTTCGTTTTTTGTCCCAAAGTCATTTATCCTGGCCCAAAACTGAACTAAACGTGGAGCACAATGTCAGCCAACACCTGCTATATGATAAATATACATTGCTTAATGAAACAAATGCCATAAAAGTGTGATTTTTTGACTATATATCTGTTGAGCATATATTTATATACGTGCATCTTCAATAGCATTTTATCAAACTTAATATTATTAATGTGAATTTTATATATTGATATGAATGTGAGCATTGCTCCCTGAAAATTTGGTGGCCATACCTATTATGCTTTTTTTTAGATGCATATTTTATAAGCCATAAAAATATGAATTTAGATGCATATTTTTTAATATGGACGAATTGATCATAGCTTTAAACTACGAAAATAATCGGCAATCATATAATATTCTTTTGACTTATCCCTATTTCACAATATTTTTTATTAATATGCATTTCAATATTGATACAGAATGTGAGGAACATTCCCCATCCCCATCCTTCAATTTGGTGGCCATACCTTTTATGGTTTTTCCAACATTAATTGGGGGGAGCCAAAATATGAAATTAGATGGATATTTTGGAATTTTTTCCTGGACATGTCCGAGTCAAATCCTAAATATTGCATCTGTTTTAGAGTTTTTACTCAATAACTCTGGAACGGAATGTTGTATTAACTTCAGATTTCACACAAAAACATGTAAAGTATAGGGCTTTACGACTAGCAAAAAAAATTATAAAAATGTATTTGTTTATTTAGGGAGTGGTCATTAAAAAACATCGCTAATGCCTGGTTTTGCGTCATGGCATGGGTCTGAAATTACTTGACAACGTTTTGGCAAGAAAGGAAGAATGATTTTTAAATGCAGTATTACATCGCATTGCTTCTAATGAAAATAATAAGTAAAAAAAGAACTGAATGAGCAATTTTCAACCAGCTATTATTACTTCAAATTAATGTAATTGCACCCGTATCATAGATAGGGCAAGGTTACGTATGTCTATATAAAAAACATCATCGTTGCGGCAATTATGGTGATATTTGTACAGGGCCGTAAAATAAAGGTAGAAATAGAGAAAAAAAAAGACGAACATTGGCAAAGATCAATAGAATGACAAATATAATATGATGAAGGATATTGTAAAATAATAATAATAAAGAAAAGAAAAAGAAATATAAATATATTCTGGGGCTCGAACCCGGGCACCTGCGCCTGTGTCATATGCCTAACCATTGCGCCACAGAGCTCTGTGTATCTTCAACAGGCTTAAACTATAATATAATGCTATTCGAGATGCATGTATATAAATACACGCTCTACAGACGATATACAGTCCAAAATCACATTTTAAGGCTTTTGTTTCATTAATTGTATATTTATCATATAGCAGGTGTTGGCTGACATTGTGCTCCACATTTAGTTTAGTTTTGGCCGGGATAAATGCCTTCGGGACAAAAAAACGAACGGTATACACGTCTTTGAAGAGTAAAGAATTTTAATATAATATTACTTTCCTTTCTTTTACAGACGTGTATATCGTTCGTTTTTGTCCCAAAGTCATTTATCCTGGCCCAAACTGAACTAAACGTGATTAAATATGTTAATGAAACAAATGCCGTAAAAGTGTGATTTTTGACTGTATATATCATACGTGCATCTTCTTTATCATTAATTTAATGTGAATTTTATATATTGATATGAATGTGAGCATTGCTCCCTGAAAATTTGGTGGCCATACCTATTATGCTTTTTATTTTATAAGCCATAATATGAATTTAGATGCATATTTTTGGACGAATTATCATAGCTTTAAACTACGAAAATAATCGGCAATCATATAATATTCTTTTGACTTATCCCTTATTTCACAATATTTTTTATTAATATGGATTTCTGATATTGATATGAATGTGAGGAACATTCCCTGAAAATTTGGTGGCCATACCTTTTATGGTTTTTTTTATTTTATAAGCCAAAATATGAAATTAGATGGATATTTTAGGATTTGATTCGGACAATCCAGGAAAAAAATAGTTGGCACACTTGCACTAAACAATGGAAATGCGTGCCCTATCAAAATTGGAGAGGCTAGTGAAACATGCATGCAATATAAGTGAAGTACAGACTCCCCTATATCTCACCCTTCCCCACTCCCCATCCTTCAATGTTGGAGGGTCTCACGGACCTGTTGACAACATGGCTTGGTCCAACATTGAATTGGGGAGCAGGGAAGAGATATACCAAAAGACGGGCAAAGTGTGCCAACCTTTTTTCCTTGATTGTCCGAGTCAAATCCTAAATATTGCATCTGTTTTAGGTTTTTATTCAATAACTCTGGAACGGAATGTTGTATTAACTTCAGATTTCACACAAAAACATGTAAAGTATAGGGCTTTACGACTAGCAAAAAAAAAAATTATAAAAATGTATTTGTTTATTTAGGGAGTGGTCATTAAAAACATCGCTAATGCCTGGTTTTGCGTCATGGCATGGGTCTGAAATTACTTGACAACGTTTTGGCAAGAAAGGAAGAATGATTTTTAAATGCAGTATTACATCGCATTGCTTCTAATGAAAATGATAAGTAAAAAAGAACTGAATGAGCAATTTTCAACCAGCTATTATTACTTCAAATTAATGTAATTGCACCCGTATCATAGATAGGGCAAGGTTACGTATGTCTATATAAAAAACATCATCGTTGCGGCAATTATGGTGATATTTGTACAGGGCCGTAAAATAAAGGTAGAAATAGAGAAAAAAAAAGACGAACATTGGCAAAGATTAATAGAATGACAAATATAATATGATGAAGGATATTGTAAAATAATAATAATAAAGAAAAGAAAAAGAAATATAAATATATTCTGGGGCTCGAACCCGGGCACCTGCGCCTGTGTCATATGCCCTAACCATTGCGCCACAGAGCTCTGTGTATCTTCAACAGGCTTAAACTATAATATAATGCTATTCGAGATGCATGTATATAAATACACGCTCTACAGACGATATACAGTCCAAAAATCACATTTTTAAGGCTTTTGTTTCATTAATTGTATATTTATCATATAGCAGGTGTTGGCTGACATTGTGCTCCACATTTAGTTTAGTTTTTGGCCGGGATAAATGCCTTCGGGACAAAAAACGAACGGTATACACGTCTTTGAAGAGTAAAGAATTTTAATATAATATTACTTTCCTTTCTTTTACAGACGTGTATATCGTTCGTTTTTTGTCCCAAAGTCATTTATCCTGGCCCAAAAACTGAACTAAACGTGGAGCACAATGTCAGCCAACACCTGCTATATGATAAATATACAGTTAATGAAACAAATGCCGTAAAAGTGTGATTTTTTGACTGTATATCGTCTGTTGAGCGTATATTTATATACGTGCATCTTCAATAGCATTTTATCAGAGCTTAATATTATTAATGTGAATTTTATATATTGATATGAATGTGAGCATTGCTCCCTGAAAATTTGGTGGCCATACCTATTATGCTTTTTATTTTATAAGCCATAATATGAATTTAGATGCATATTTTTGGACGAATTATCATAGCTTTAAACTACGAAAATAATCGGCAATCATATAATATTCTTTTGACTTATCCCTTATTTCACAATATTTTTTATTAATATGGATTTCTGATATTGATATGAATGTGAGGAACATTCCCTGAAAATTTGGTGGCCATACCTTTTATGGTTTTTATTTTATAAGCCAAAATATGAAATTAGATGGATATTTTTTTTTTTTTTTTTACAATCCAGGAAAAAAATAGTTGGCACACTTGCACTAAACAATGGAAATGCGTGCCCTATCAAAATTGGAGAGGCTAGTGAAACATGCATGCAATATAAGTGAAGTACAGACTCCCCCCTATATCTCACCCTTCCCCACTCCCCATCCTTCAATGTGGAAGGGTCTCACGGACCTGTTGACAACATGGCTTGGTCCAACATTGAATTGGGGGAGCAGGGGAAGAGATATACCAAAAGACGGGCAAAGTGTGCCAACCTTTTTTCCTGGATTGTCCGAGTCAAATCCTAAATATTGCATCTGTTTTAGGTTTTACTCAATAACTCTGGAACGGAATGTTGTATTAACTTCAGATTTCACACAAAAACATGTAAAGTATAGGGCTTTACGACTAGCAAAAAAAATTATAAAAATGTATTTGTTTATTTAGGGAGTGGTCATTAAAAACATCGCTAATGCCTGGTTTTGCGTCATGGCATGGGTCTGAAATTACTTGACAACGTTTTGGCAAGAAAGGAAGAATGATTTTTAAATGCAGTATTACATCGCATTGCTTCTAATGAAAATAATAAGTAAAAAGAACTGAATGAGCAATTTTCAACCAGCTATTATTACTTCAAATTAATGTAATTGCACCCGTATCATAGATAGGGCAAGGTTACGTATGTCTATATAAAAAACATCATCGTTGCGGCAATTATGGTGATATTTGTACAGGGCCGTAAAATAAAGGTAGAAATAGAGAAAAAAAAGACGAACATTGGCAAAGATTAATAGAATGACAAATATAATATGATGAAGGATATTGTAAAATAATAATAATAAAGAAAAGAAAAAGAAATATAAATATATTCTGGGGCTCGAACCCGGGCACCTGCGCCTGTGTCATATGCCCTAACCATTGCGCCACAGAGCTCTGTGTATCTTCAACAGGCTTAAACTATAATATAATGCTATTCGAGATGCATGTATATAAATACACGCTCTACAGACGATATACAGTCAAAAATCACATTTTTAAGGCTTTTGTTTCATTAATTGTATATTTATCATATAGCAGGTGTTGGCTGACATTGTGCTCCACATTTAGTTTAGTTTTTGGCCGGGATAAATGCCTTCGGGAAAAAAACGAACGGTATACACGTCTTTGAAGAGTAAAGAATTTTAATATAATATTACTTTCCTTTCTTTTACAGACGTGTATATCGTTCGTTTTTTGTCCCAAAGTCATTTATCCTGGCCCAAAACTGAACTAAACGTGGAGCACAATGTCAGCCAACACCTGCTATATGATAAATATACAGTTAATGAAACAAATGCCGTAAAAGTGTGATTTTTGACTGTATATCGTCTGTTGAGCGTATATTTATATACGTGCATCTTCAATAGCATTTTATCAGAGATTAATATTATTAATGTGAATTTTATATATTGATATGAATGTGAGCATTGCTCCCTGAAAATTTGGTGGCCATACCTATTATGCTTTTTATTTTATAAGCCATAATATGAATTTAGATGCATATTTTTGGACGAATTATCATAGCTTTAAACTACGAAAATAATCGGCAATCATATAATATTCTTTTGACTTATCCCTTATTTCACAATATTTTTTATTAATATGGATTCTGATATTGATATGAATGTGAGGAACATTCCCTGAAAATTTGGTGGCCATACCTTTTATGGTTTTTATTTTATAAGCCAAAATATGAAATTAGATGGATATTTTTGGAATTGATTCGGACAATCCAGGAAAAAAATAGTTGGCACACTTGCACTAAACAATGGAAATGCGTGCCCTATCAAAATTGGAGAGGCTAGTGAAACATGCATGCAATATAAGTGAAGTACAGACTCCCCCTATATCTCACCTTCCCCCACTCCCCATCCTTCAATGTTGGAGGGTCTCACGGACCTGTTGACAACATGGCTTGGTCCAACATTGAATTGGGGGAGCGGGGAAGAGATATACCAAAAGACGGGCAAAGTGTGCCAACCTTTTTTCCTGGATTGTCCGAGTCAAATCCTAAATATTGCATCAGTTTTAGGATTATACTCAATAACTCTGGAACGGAATGTTGTATTAACTTCAGATTTCACACAAAAACATGTAAAGTATAGGGCTTTACGACTCGCAAAAAAAATTATAAAAAAGTATTTGTTTATTTAGGGAGTGGTCATTAAAAACATCGCTAATGCCTGGTTTTGCGTCATGGCATGGGTCTGAAATTACTTGACAACGTTTTGGCAAGAAAGGAAGAATGATTTTTAAATGCAGTATTACATCGCATTGCTTCTAATGAAAATAATGAGTAAAAAGAACTGAATGAGCAATTTTCAACCAGCTATTATTACTTCAAATTAATGTAATTGCACCCGTATCATAGATAGGGCAAGGTTACGTATGTCTATATAAAAAACATCATCGTTGCGGCAATTATGGTGATATTTGTACAGGGCCGTAAAATAAAGGTAGAAATAGAGAAAAAAAAAAAGACGAACATTGGCAAAGATTAATAGAATGACAAATATAATATGATGAAGGATATTGTAAAATAATAATAATAAAGAAAAGAAAAAGAAATATAAATATATTCTGGGGCTCGAACCCGGGCACCTGCGCCTGTGTCATATGCCCTAACCATTGCGCCACAGAGCTCTGTGTATCTTCAACAGGCTTAAACTATAATATAATGCTATTCGAGATGCATGTATATAAATACACGCTCTACAGACGATATACAGTCCAAAATCACATTTTAAGGCTTTTGTTTCATTAATTGTATATTTATCATATAGCAGGTGTTGGCTGACATTGTGCTCCACATTTAGTTTAGTTTTGGCCGGGATAAATGCCTTCGGGACAAAAACGAACAGTATACACGTCTTTGAAGAGTAAAAATTTTAATATAATATTACTTTCCTTTCTTTTACAGACGTGTATATCGTTCGTTTTTGTCCCAAAGTCATTTATCCTGGCCCAAAACTGAACTAAACGTGGAGCACAATGTCAGCCAACACCTGCTATATGATAAATATACAGTTAATGAAACAAATGCCGTAAAAGTGTGATTTTTTGACTGTATATCGTCTGTTGAGCGTATATTTATATACGTGCATCTTCAATAGCATTTTATCAGAGCTTCATATTATTAATGTGAATTTTATATATTGATATGAATGTGAGCATTGCTCCCTGAAAATTTGGTGGCCATACCTATTATGCTTTTTATTTTATAAGCCATAATATGAATTTAGATGCATATTTTTGGACGAATTATCATAGCTTTAAACTACGAAAATAATCGGCAATCATATAATATTCTTTTGACTTATCCCTTATTTCACAATATTTTTTATTAATATGGATTTCTGATATTGATATGAATGTGAGGAACATTCCCTGAAAATTTGGTGGCCATACCTTTTATGGTTTTTATTTTATAAGCCAAAATATGAAATTAGATGGATATTTTTTTTTTGATTCGGACAATCCAGGAAAAAAATAGTTGGCACACTTGCACTAAACAATGGAAATGCGTGCCCTATCAAAATTGGAGAGGCTAGTGAAACATGCATGCAATATAAGTGAAGTACAGACTCCCCTATATCACCCTTCCCCCCTCCCCATCCTTCAATGTTGGAGGGTCTCACGGACCTGTTGACAACATGGCTTGGTCCAACATTGAATTGGGGAGCAGGGGAAGAGATATACCAAAAGACGGGCAAAGTGTGCCAACCTTTTTTCCTGGATTGTCCGAGTCAAATCCTAAATATTGCATCTGTTTTAGGTTTTTACTCAATAACTCTGGAACGGAATGTTGTATTAACTTCAGATTTCACACAAAAACATGTAAAGTATAGGGCTTTACGACTAGCAAAAAAATTATAAAAATGTATTTGTTTATTTAGGGAGTGGTCATTAAAAACATCGCTAATGCCTGGTTTTGCGTCATGGCATGGGTCTGAAATTACTTGACAACGTTTTGGCAAGAAAGGAAGAATGATTTTTAAATGCAGTATTACATCGCATTGCTTCTAATGAAAATAATAAGTAAAAAGAACTGAATGAGCAATTTTCAACCAGCTATTATTACTTCAAATTAATGTAATTGCACCCGTATCATAGATAGGGCAAGGTTACGTATGTCTATATAAAAAACATCATCGTTGCGGCAATTATGGTGATATTTGTACAGGGCCGTAAAATAAAGGTAGAAATAGAGAAAAAAAAAAACGAACATTGGCAAAGATTAATAGAATGACAAATATAATATGATGAAGGATATTGTAAAATAATAATAATAAAGAAAAGAAAAAGAAATATAAATATATTCTGGGGCTCGAACCCGGGCACCTGCGCCTGTGTCATATGCTCTAACCATTACGCCACAGAGCTCTGTGTATCTTCAACAGGCTTAAACTATAATATAATGCTATTCGAGATGCATGTATATAAATACACGCTCTACAGACGATATACAGTCAAAAATCACATTTTTAAGGCTTTTGTTTCATTAATTGTATATTTATCATATAGCAGGTGTTGGCTGACATTGTGCTCCACATTTAGTTTAGTTTTGGCCGGGATAAATGCCTTCGGGACAAAAAACGAACGGTATACACGTCTTTGAAGAGTAAAGAATTTTAATATAATATTACTTTCCTTTCTTTTACAGACGTGTATATCGTTCGTTTTTGTCCCAAAGTCATTTATCCTGGCCCAAAACTGAACTAAACGTGGAGCACAATGTCAGCCAACACCTGCTATATGATAAATATACAGTTAATGAAACAAATGCCGTAAAAAGTGTGATTTTTGACTGTATATCGTCTGTTGAGCGTATATTTATATACGTGCATCTTCAATAGCATTTATCAGAACTTAATATTATTAATGTGAATTTTATATATTGATATGAATGTGAGCATTGCTCCCTGAAAATTTGGTGGCCATACCTATTATGCTTTTTATTTTATAAGCCATAATATGAATTTAGATGCATATTTTTGGACGAATTATCATAGCTTTAAACTACGAAAATAATCGGCAATCATATAATATTCTTTTGACTTATCCCTTATTTCACAATATTTTTTATTAATATGGATTTCTGATATTGATATGAATGTGAGGAACATTCCCTGAAAATTTGGTGGCCATACCTTTTATGGTTTTTATTTTATAAGCCAAAATATGAAATTAGATGGATATTTTTTGTAATTGATTCGGACAATCCAGGAAAAAAATAGTTGGCACACTTGCACTAAACAATGGAAATGCGTGCCCTATCAAAATTGGAGAGGCTAGTGAAACATGCATGCAATATAAGTGAAGTACAGACTCCCCCCCTATATCTCACCCTTCCCCACTCCCCATCCTTCAATGTTGGAGGGTCTCACGGACCTGTTGACAACATGGCTTGGTCCAACATTGAATTGGGGGAGCGGGGGAAGAGATATACCAAAAGACGGGCAAAGTGTGCCAACCTTTTTTCCTGGATTGTCCGAGTCAAATCCTAAATATTGCATCTGTTTTAGGTTTTTACTCAATAACTCTGGAACGGAATGTTGTATTAACTTCAGATTTCACACAAAAACATGTAAAGTATAGGGCTTTACGACTAGCAAAAAAATTATAAAAATGTATTTGTTTATTTAGGGAGTGGTCATTAAAAACATCGCTAATGCCTGGTTTTGCGTCATGGCATGGGTCTGAAATTACTTGACAACGTTTTGGCAAGAAAGGAAGAATGATTTTTAAATGCAGTATTACATCGCATTGCTTCTAATGAAAATAATAAGTAAAAAGAACTGAATGAGCAATTTTCAACCAGCTATTATTACTTCAAATTAATGTAATTGCACCCGTATCATAGATAGGGCAAGGTTACGTATGTCTATATAAAAAACATCATCGTTGCGGCAATTATGGTGATATTTGTACAGGGCCGTAAAATAAAGGTAGAAAAAAAAAAAAAAAAAGACGAACATTGGCAAAGATTAATAGAATGACAAATATAATATGATGAAGGATATTGTAAAATAATAATAATAAAGAAAAGAAAAAGAAATATAAATATATTCTGGGGCTCGAACCCGGGCACCTGCGCCTGTGTCATATGCCCTAACCATTGCGCCACAGAGCTCTGTGTATCTTCAACAGGCTTAAACTATAATATAATGCTATTCGAGATGCATGTATATAAATACACGCTCTACAGACGATATACAGTCCAAAAATCACATTTTTAAGGCTTTTGTTTCATTAATTGTATATTTATCATATAGCAGGTGTTGGCTGACATTGTGCTCCACATTTAGTTTAGTTTTTGGCCGGGATAAATGAAAAAAAAAAAAAAAACGAACGGTATACACGTCTTTGAAGAGTAAAAATTTTAATATAATATTACTTTCCTTTCTTTTACAGACGTGTATATCGTTCGTTTTTGTCCCAAAATCATTTTACCCCGGCCCAAAACTGAAATATATGTGGAGCACAAATGTCAGCCAACACCTGCTATATGATAAATATTAAGTTAATGAAACAAATGCCGTAAAAAAGTGTGATTTTTGACTGTATATCGTCTGTTGAGCGTATATTTATATACGTGCATCTTCAATAACATTTTATCAGAACTTAATATTATTAATGTGAATTTTATATATTGATATGAATGTGAGCATTGCTCCTGAAAATTTGGTGGCCATACCTATTATGCTTTTTATTTTATAAGCCATAATATGAATTTAGATGCATATTTTTGGACGAATTATCATAGCTTTAAACTACGAAAATAATCGGCAATCATATAATATTCTTTTGACTTATCCCTTATTTCACAATATTTTTTTATTAATATGGATTTCTGATATTGATATGAATGTGAGGAACATTCCCTGAAAATTTGGTGGCCATACCTTTTATGGTTTTTATTTTATAAGCCAAAATATGAAATTAGATGTATATTTTTGGAATTGATTCGGACAATCCAGGAAAAAAATAGTTGGCACACTTGCACTAAACAATGGAAATGCGTGCCCTATCAAAATTGGAGAGGCTAGTGAAACATGCATGCAATATAAGTGAAGTACAGACTCCCCTATATCTCACCCTTCCCCTCCCCATCCTTCAATGTTGGAGGGTCTCACGGACCTGTTGACAACATGGCTTGGTCCAACATTGAATTGGGGAGCAGGGGAAGAGATATACCAAAAGACGGGCAAAGTGTGCCAGCCTTTTTTCCTGGATTGTCCGAGTCAAATCCTAAATATTGCATCTGTTTTAGGTTTTTACTCAATAACTCTGGAACGGAATGTTGTATTAACTTCAGATTTCACACAAAAACATGTAAAGTATAGGGCTTTACGACTAGCAAAAAAAATTATAAAAATGTATTTGTTTATTTAGGGAGTGGTCATTAAAAACATCGCTAATGCCTGGTTTTGCGTCATGGCATGGGTCTGAAATTACTTGACAACGTTTTGGCAAGAAAGGAAGAATGATTTTAAATGCAGTATTACATCGCATTGCTTCTAATGAAAATAATAAGTAAAAAAGAACTGAATGAGCAATTTTCAACCAGCTATTATTACTTCAAATTAATGTAATTGCACCCGTATCATAGATAGGGCAAGGTTACGTATGTCTATATAAAAAACATCATCGTTGCGGCAATTATGGTGATATTTGTACAGGGCCGTAAAATAAAGGTAGAAATAGAGAAAAAAAAAGACGAACATTGGCAAAGATTAATAGAATGACAAATATAATATGATGAAGGATATTGTAAAATAATAATAATAAAGAAAAGAAAAAGAAATATAAATATATTCTGGGGCTCGAACCCGGGCACCTGCGCCTGTGTCATATGCCTAACCATTGCGCCACAGAGCTCTGTGTATCTTCAACAGGCTTAAACTATAATATAATGCTATTCGAGATGCATGTATATAAATACACGCTCTACAGACGATATACAGTACAAAAATCACATTTTTAAGGCTTTTGTTTCATTAATTGTATATTTATCATATAGCAGGTGTTGGCTGACATTGTGCTCCACATTTAGATTAGTTTTTGGCCGAGATAAACGCCTTCGGGACAAAAAACGAACGATATACACGTCTTTGAAGAGTAAAGAATTTTAATATAATATTACTTTCCTTTCTTTTACAGACGTGTATATCGTTCGTTTTTGTCCCAAAGTCATTTATCCTGGCCCAAAACTGAACTAAACGTGAGCACAATGTCAGCCAACACCTGCTATATGATAAATATTCAGTTAATGAAACAAATGCCGTAAAAGTGTGATTTTTGACTGTATATCGTCTGTTGAGCGTATATTTATATACGTGCATCTTCAATAACATTTATCAAACTTAATATTATTAATGTGAATTTTATATATTGATATGAATGTGAGCATTGCTCCTGAAAATTTGGTGGCCATACCTATTATGCTTTTTATTTTATAAGCCATAATATGAATTTAGATGCATATTTTTGGACGAATTATCATAGCTTTAAACTACGAAAATAATCGGCAATCATATAATATTCTTTTGACTTATCCCTTATTTCACAATATTTTTTATTAATATGGATTTCTGATATTGATATGAATGTGAGGAACATTCCCTGAAAATTTGGTGGCCATACCTTTTATGGTTTTTATTTTATAAGCCAAAATATGAAATTAGATGGATATTTTTGGAATTGATTCGGACAATCCAGGAAAAAAATAGTTGGCACACTTGCACTAAACAATGGAAATGCGTGCCCTATCAAAATTGGAGAGGCTAGTGAAACATGCATGCAATATAAGTGAAGTACAGCCTCTCCCCTATATCTCACCCTTCCCCACTCCCCCATCCTTCAATGTTGGAGGGTCTCACGGACCTGTTGACAACATGGCTTGGTCCAACATTGAATTGGGGGAGCAGGGGAAGAGATATACCAAAAGACGGGCAAAGTGTGCCAACCTTTTTTCCTGGATTGTCCGAGTCAAATCCTAAATATTGCATCTGTTTTAGGTTTTTACTCAATAACTCTGGAACGGAATGTTGTATTAACTTCAGATTTCACACAAAAACATGTAAAGTATAGGGCTTTACGACTAGCAAAAAAAATTATAAAAATGTATTTGTTTATTTAGGGAGTGGTCATTAAAAACATCGCTAATGCCTGGTTTTGCGTCATGGCATGGGTCTGAAATTACTTGACAACGTTTTGGCAAGAAAGGAAGAATGATTTTTAAATGCAGTATTACATCGCATTGCTTCTAATGAAAATAATAAATAAAAAGAACTGAATGAGCAATTTTCAACCAGCTATTATTACTTCAAATTAATGTAATTGCACCCGTATCATAGATAGGGCAAGGTTACGTATGTCTATATAAAAAACATCATCGTTGCGGCAATTATGGTGATATTTATACAGGGCTGTAAAATAAAGGTAGAAATAGAGAAAAAAAAAAAAGACGAACATTGGCAAAGATTAATAGAATGACAAATATAATATGATGAAGGATATTGTAAAATAATAATAATAAAGAAAAGAAAAAGAAATATAAATATATTCTGGGGCTCGAACCCGGGCACCTGCGCCTGTGTCATATGCCCTAACCATTGCGCCACAGAGCTCTGTGTATCTTCAACAGGCTTAAACTATAATATAATGCTATTCGAGATGCATGTATATAAATACACGCTCTACAGACGATATACAGTCCAAAAATCACATTTTTAGGCTTTTGTTTCATTAATTGTATATTTATCATATAGCAGGTGTTGGCTGACATTGTGCTCCACATTTAGTTTAGTTTTTGGCCGGGATAAATGCCTTCGGGACAAAAAACGAACGGTATACACGTCTTTGAAGAGTAAAGAATTTTAATATAATATTACTTTCCTTTCTTTTACAGACGTGTATATCGTTCGTTTTTTGGCCCAAAGTCATTTATCCTGGCCCAAAACTGAACTAAACGTGAGCACAATGTCAGCCAACACCTGCTATATGATAAATAACAGTTAATGAAACAAATGCCGTAAAAGTGTGATTTTTGACTGTATATCGTCTGTTGATCGTATATTTATATACGTGCATCTTCAATAACATTTATCAAACTTAATATTATTAATGTGAATTTTATATATTGATATGAATGTGAGCATTGCTCCCTGAAAATTTGGTGGCCATACCTATTATGCTATTATGCTTTTTATTTTATAAGCCATAATATGAATTTAGATGCATATTTTTGGACGAATTATCATAGCTTTAAACTACGAAAATAATCGGCAATCATATAATATTCTTTTGACTTATCCCTTATTTCACAATATTTTTTATTAATATGGATTTCTGATATTGATATGAATGTGAGGAACATTCCCTGAAAATTTGGTGGCCATACCTTTTATGGTTTTTATTTTATAAGCCAAAATATGAAATTAGATGGATATTTTGGAATTGATTCGGACAATCCAGGAAAAAAATAGTTGGCACACTTGCACTAAACAATGGAAATGCGTGCCCTATCAAAATTGGAGAGGCTAGTGAAACATGCATGCAATATAAGTGAAGTACAGACTCCCCTATATCTCACCTTCCCCACTCCCCATCCTTCAATGTTGGAGGGTCTCACGGACCTGTTGACAACATGGCTTGGTCCAACATTGAATTGGGGGCAGGGGAAGAGATATACCAAAAGACGGGCAAAGTGTGCCAACCTTTTTTCCTGGATTGTCCGAGTCAAATCCTAAATATTGCATCTGTTTTAGGTTTTACTCAATAACTCTGGAACGGAATGTTGTATTAACTTCAGATTTCACACAAAAACATGTAAAGTATAGGGCTTTACGACTAGCAAAAAATAATAAAAATGTATTTGTTTATTTAGGGAGTGGTCATTAAAAACATCGCTAATGCCTGGTTTTTGCGTCATGGCATGGGTCTGAAATTACTTGACAACGTTTTGGCAAGAAAGGAAGAATGATTTTTAAATGCAGTATTACATCGCATTGCTTCTAATGAAAATAATAAGTAAAAAGAACTGAATGAGCAATTTTCAACCAGCTATTATTACTTCAAATTAATGTAATTGCACCCGTATCATAGATAGGGCAAGGTTACGTATGTCTATATAAAAAACATCATCGTTGCGGCAATTATGGTGATATTTGTACAGGGCCGTAAAATAAAGGTAGAAATAGAGAAAAAAAAAAGACGAACATTGGCAAAGATAAATAGAAAGACAAATATAATATGATGAAGGATATTGTAAAATAATAATAATAAAGAAAAGAAAAAAGAAATATAAATATATTCTGGGGCTCGAACCCGGGCACCTGCGCCTGTGTCAGATGACCTAACCATTGCGCCACAGAGCTATGTGTATCTTCAACAGGCTTAAACTATAATATAATGCTATTCGAGATGCATGTATATAAATACACGCTCTACAGACGATATACAGTCCAAAATCACATTTTAAGGCTTTTGTTTCATTAATTGTATATTTATCATATAGCAGGTGTTGGCTGACATTGTGCTCCACATTTAGTTTAGTTTTTGGCCGGGATAAATGCCTTCGGGACAAAAAACGAACAGTATACACGTCTTTGAAGAGTAAAGAATTTTAATATAATATTACTTTCCTTTCTTTTACAGACGTGTATATCGTTCGTTTTTGTCCCAAAGTCATTTATCCTGGCCCAAAACTGAACTAAACGTGGTGCACAATGTCAGCCAACACCTGCTATATGATAAATATACAGTTAATGAAACAAATGCCGTAAAAGTGTGATTTTTTGACTGTATATCGTCTGTTGAGCGTATATTTATATACGTGCATCTTCAATAACATTTATCAGAACTTAATATTATTAATGTGAATTTTATATATTGATATGAATGTGAGGATTGTTCCCTGAAAATTTGGTGGCCATACCTTTTATGGTTTTTATTTTATAAGCCATAATATGAATTTAGATGCATATTTTTGGACGAATTATCATAGCTTTAAACTACGAAAATAATCGGCAATCATATAATATTCTTTTGACTTATCCCTTATTTCACAATATTTTTTTATTAATATGGATTTCTGATATTGATATGAATGTGAGGAACATTCCCTGAAAATTTGGTGGCCATACCTTTTATGGTTTTTATTTTATAAGCCAAAATATGAAATTAGATGGATATTTTATGGAATTGATTCGGACAATCCAGGAAAAAAATAGTTGGCACACTTGCACTAAACAATGGAAATGCGTGCCCTATCAAAATTGGAGAGGCTAGTGAAACATGCATGCAATATAAGTGAAGTACAGACTCCCCCCTATATCTCACCCTTCCCCACTCCCCATCCTTCAATGTTGGAGGGTCTCACGGACCTGTTGACAACATGGCTTGGTCCAACATTGAATTGGGGGAGCGGGGGAAGAGATATACCAAAAGACGGGCAAAGTGTGCCAACCTTTCTTTTTCCTGGATTGTCCGAGTCAAATCCTAAATATTGCATCTGTTTTAGGTTTTTACTCAATAACTCTGGAACGGAATGTTGTATTAACTTCAGATTTCACACAAAAACATGTAAAGTATAGGGCTTTACGACTAGCAAAAAAATTATAAAAATGTATTTGTTTATTTAGGGAGTGGTCATTAAAAACATCGCTAATGCCTGGTTTTGCGTCATGGCATGGGTCTGAAATTACTTGACAACGTTTTGGCAAGAAAGGAAGAATGATTTTTAAATGCAGTATTACATCGCATTGCTTCTAATGAAAATAATAAGTAAAAAGAACTGAATGAGCAATTTTCAACCAGCTATTATTACTTCAAATTAATGTAATTGCACCCGTATCATAGATAGGGCAAGGTTACGTATGTCTATATAAAAAACATCATAGTTGCGGCAATTATGGTGATATTTGTACAGGAGCCGTAAAATAAAGGTAGAAATAGAGAAAAAAAAAAGACGAACATTGGCAAAGATTAATAGAATGACAAATATAATATGATGAAGGATATTGTAAAATAATAATAATAAAGAAAAGAAAAAGAAATATAAATATATTCTGGGGCTCGAACCCGGGCACCTGCGCCTGTGTCATATGCCCTAACCATTGCGCCACAGAGCTCTGTGTATCTTCAACAGGCTTAAACTATAATATAATGCTATTCGAGATGCATGTATATAAATACACGCTCTACAGACGATATACAGTCCAAAAATCACATTTTAAGGCTTTTGTTTCATTAATTGTATATTTATCATATAGCAGGTGTTGGCTGACATTGTGCTCCACATTTAGTTTAGTTTTTGGCCGGGATAAATGCCTTCGGGACAAAAACGAACGGTATACACGTCTTTGAAGAGTAAAGAATTTTAATATAATATTACTTTCCTTTCTTTTACAGACGTGTAAATCGTTCGTATTTTGTCCCAAAGTCATTTATCCTGGCCCAAACTGAACTAAACGTGAGCAAACGTGAACACAATGTCAAATATGATAAATATATTAATGAAACAAATGCCGTAAAAGTGTGATTTTTGACTGTATATCGTCTGTTGACGTATATTTATATACGTGCATCTTCAATAACATTTATCAAACTTAATATTATTAATGTGAATTTTATATATTGATATGAATGTGAGCATTGCTCCCTGAAAATTTGGTGGCCATACCTATTATGCTTTTTATTTTATAAGCCATAATATGAATTTAGATGCATATTTTTGGACGAATTATCATAGCTTTAAACTACGAAAATAATCGGCAATCATATAATATTCTTTTGACTTATCCCTTATTTCACAATATTTTTTATTAATATGGATTTCTGATATTGATATGAATGTGAGGAACATTCCCTGAAAATTTGGTGGCCATACCTTTTATGGTTTTTATTTTATAAGCCAAAATATGAAATTAGATGGATATTTTGGAATTGATTCGGACAATCCAGGAAAAAATAGTTGGCACACTTGCACTAAACAATGGAAATGCGTGCCCTATCAAAATTGGAGAGGCTAGTGAAACATGCATGCAATATAAGTGAAGTACAGACTCCCCCCTATATCTCACCCTTCCCCCCTCCCCATCCTTCAATGTTGGAGGGTCTCACGGACCTGTTGACAACATGGCTTGGTCCAACATTGAATTGGGGGAGCAGGGGAAGAGATATACCAAAAGACGGGCAAAGTGTGCCAACCTTTTTTCCTGGATTGTCCGAGTCAAATCCTAAATATTGCATCTGTTTTAGGTTTTACTCAATAACTCTGGAACGGAATGTTGTATTAACTTCAGATTTCACACAAAAACATGTAAAGTATAGGGCTTTACGACTAGCAAAAAAATTATAAAAATGTATTTGTTTATTTAGGGAGTGGTCATTAAAAACATCGCTAATGCCTGGTTTTGCGTCATGGCATGGGTCTGAAATTACTTGACAACGTTTTGGCAAGAAAGGAAGAATGATTTTTAAATGCAGTATTACATCGCATTGCTTCTAATGAAAATAATAAGTAAAAAGAACTGAATGAGCAATTTTCAACCAGCTATTATTACTTCAAATTAATGTAATTGCACCCGTATCATAGATAGGGCAAGGTTACGTATGTCTATATAAAAAACATCATCGTTGCGGCAATTATGGTGATATTTGTACAGGGCCGTAAAATAAAGGTAGAAATAGAGAAAAAAAAAGACGAACATTGGCAAAGATTAATAGAATGACAAATATAATATGATGAAGGATATTGTAAAATAATAATAATAAAGAAAAGAAAAAGAAATATAAATATATTCTGGGGCTCGAACCCGGGCACCTGCGCCTGTGTCATATGCCCTAACCATTGCGCCACAGAGCTCTGTGTATCTTCAACAGGCTTAAACTATAATATAATGCTATTCGAGATGCATGTATATAAATACACGCTCTACAGACGATATACAGTCCAAAAATCACATTTTAAGGCTTTTGTTTCATTAATTGTATATTTATCATATAGCAGGTGTTGGCTGACATTGTGCTCCACATTTAGTTTAGTTTTTGGCCGGGATAAATGCAAAAAGAAAAAAAAACGAACGGTATACACGTCTTTGAAGAGTAAAGAATTTTAATATAATATTACTTTCCTTTCTTTTACAGACGTGTATATCGTTCGTTTTTGTCCCAAAATCATTATCCTGGCCCAAACTGAACTAAACGTGAACAATGTCAAAACACCTGCTATATGATAAATATACAGTTAATGAAACAAATGCCGTAAAAGTGTGATTTTTGACTGTATATCGTCTGTTGAGCGTATATTTATATACGTGCATCTTCAATAACATTTATCAGAGCTTAATATTATTAATGTGAATTTTATATATTGATATGAATGTGAGCATTGCTCCCTGAAAAGTTGGTGGCCATACCTATTATGCTTTTTTATTTTATAAGCCATAATATGAATTTAGATGCATATTTTTGGACGAATTATCATAGCTTTAAACTACGAAAATAATCGGCAATCATATAATATTCTTTTGACTTATCCCTTATTTCACAATATTTTTTATTAATATGGATTTCTGATATTGATATGAATGTGAGGAACATTCCCTGAAAATTTGGTGGCCATACCTTTTATGGTTTTTATTTTATAAGCCAAAATATGAAATTAGATGGATATTTTTGGAATTGATTCGGACAATCCAGGAAAAAAATAGTTGGCACACTTGCACTAAACAATGGAAATGCGTGCCCTATCAAAATTGGAGAGGCTAGTGAAACATGCATGCAATATAAGTGAAGTACAGACTCCCCCCCCCCTATATCTCACCCTTCCCCACTCCCCATCCTTCAATGTTGGAGGGTCTCACGGACCTGTTGACAACATGGCTTGGTCCAACATTGAATTGGGGGAGCAGGGGAAGAGATATACCAAAAGACGGGCAAAGTGTGCCAACCTTTTTTCCTGGATTGTCCGAGTCAAATCCTAAATATTGCATCTGTTTTAGGTTTTACTCAATAACTCTGGAACGGAATGTTGTATTAACTTCAGATTTCACACAAAAACATGTAAAGTATAGGGCTTTACGACTAGCAAAAAAAAATTATAAAAATGTATTTGTTTATTTAGGGAGTGGTCATTAAAAACATCGCTAATGCCTGGTTTTGCGTCATGGCATGGGTCTGAAATTACTTGACAACGTTTTGGCAAGAAAGGAAGAATGATTTTTAAATGCAGTATTACATCGCATTGCTTCTAATGAAAATAATAAGTAAAAAGAACTGAATGAGCAATTTTCAACCAGCTATTATTACTTCAAATTAATGTAATTGCACCCGTATCATAGATAGGGCAAGGTTACGTATGTCTATATAAAAAACATCATCGTTGCGGCAATTATGGTGATATTTGTAAAGGGCCGTAAAATAAAGGTAGAAATAGAGAAAAAAAAAAAAGACGAACATTGGCAAAGATTAATAGAATGACAAATATAATATGATGAAGGATATTGTAAAATAATAATAATAAAGAAAAGAAAAAGAAATATAAATATATTCTGGGGCTCGAACCCGGGCACCTGCGCCTGTGTCATATGCCCTAACCATTGCGCCACAGAGCTCTGTGTATCTTCAACAGGCTTAAACTATAATATAATGCTATTCGAGATGCATGTATATAAATACACGCTCTACAGACGATATACAGTCCAAAAATCACATTTTAAGGCTTTTGTTTCATTAATTGTATATTTATCATATAGCAGGTGTTGGCTGACATTGTGCTCCACATTTAGTTTAGTTTTTGGCCGGGATAAATGCCTTCGGGACAAAAAACGAACGGTATACACGTCTTTGAAGAGTAAAGAATTTTAATATAATATTACTTTCCTTTCTTTTACAGACGTGTATATCGTTCGTTTTTTGTCCCAAAGTCATTATCCTGGCCCAAACCTGAACTAAACGTGAAGCACAATGTCAGCCAACACCTGCTATATGATAAATATACAGTTAATGAAACAAATGCCGTAAAAGTGTGATTTTTGACTGTATATCGTCTGTTGAGCGTATATTTATATACGTGCATCTTCAATAACATTTTATCAAACTTAATATTATTAATGTGAATTTTATATATTGATATGAATGTGAGCATTGCTCCCTGAAAATTTGGTGGCCATACCTATTATGCTTTTTATTTTATAAGCCATAATATGAATTTAGATGCATATTTTTGGACGAATTATCATAGCTTTAAACTACGAAAATAATCGGCAATCATATAATATTCTTTTGACTTATCCCTTATTTCACAATATTTTTTATTAATATGGATTTCTGATATTGATATGAATGTGAGGAACATTCCCTGAAAATTTGGTGGCCATACCTTTTATGGTTTTTATTTTATAAGCCAAAATATGAAATTAGATGGATATTTATGGAATTGATTCGGACAATCCAGGAAAAAAATAGTTGGCACACTTGCACTAAACAATGGAAATGCGTGCCCTATCAAAATTGGAGAGGCTAGTGAAACATGCATGCAATATAAGTGAAGTACAGACTCCCCTATATCTCACCTTCCCCACTCCCCATCCTTCAATGTTGGAGGGTCTCACGGACCTGTTGACAACATGGCTTGGTCCAACATTGAATTGGGGGAGCAGGGGAAGAGATATACCAAAAGACGGGCAAAGTGTGCCAACCTTTTTTTCCTGGATTGTCCGAGTCAAATCCTAAATATTGCATCTGTTTTAGGTTTTACTCAATAACTCTGGAACGGAATGTTGTATTAACTTCAGATTTCACACAAAACATGTAAAGTATAGGGCTTTACGACTAGCAAAAACAATTATAAAAATGTATTTGTTTATTTAGGGAGTGGTCATTAAAAACATCGCTAATGCCTGGTTTTGCGTCATGGCATGGGTCTGAAATTACTTGACAACGTTTTGGCAAGAAAGGAAGAATGATTTTTAAATGCAGTATTACATCGCATTGCTTCTAATGAAAATAATAAGTAAAAAGAACTGAATGAGCAATTTTCAACCAGCTATTATTACTTCAAATTAATGTAATTGCACCCGTATCATAGATAGGGCAAGGTTACGTATGTCTATATAAAAAACATCATCGTTGCGGCAATTATGGTGATATTTGTACGGGGCCGTAAAATAAAGGTAGAAATAGAGAAAAAAAAAGACGAACATTGGCAAAGATTAATAGAATGACAAATATAATATGATGAAGGATATTGTAAAATAATAATAATAAAGAAAAGAAAAAGAAATATAAATATATTCTGGGGCTCGAACCCGGGCACCTGCGCCTGTGTCATATGCCTAACCATTGCGCCACAGAGCTCTGTGTATCTTCAACAGGCTTAAACTATAATATAATGCTATTCGAGATGCATGTATATAAATACACGCTCTACAGACGATATACAGTCCAAAAATCACATTTTTTAAGGCTTTTGTTTCATTAATTGTATATTTATCATATAGCAGGTGTTGGCTGACATTGTGCTCCACATTTAGTTTAGTTTTTGGCCGGGATAAATGCCTTCAGGACAAAAAACGAACAGTATACACGTCTTTGAAGAGTAAAGAATTTTAATATAATATTACTTTCCTTTCTTTTACAGACGTGTATATCGTTCGTTTTTGTCCCAAAATCATTTATCCTGGCCCAAACTGAACTAAACGTGAGCACAATGTCAGCCAACACCTGCTATATGATAAATATACAGTTAATGAAACAAATGCCGTAAAAGTGAGATATTTTGACTGTATATCGGCTGTTGAGCGTATATTTATATACGTGCATCTTCAATAACATTTATCAAACTTAATATTATTAATGTGAATTTTATATATTGATATGAATGTGAGCATTGCTCCCTGAAAATTTGGTGGCCATACCTATTATGCTTTTTATTTTATAAGCCATAATATGAATTTAGATGCATATTTTTGGACGAATTATCATAGCTTTAAACTACGAAAATAATCGGCAATCATATAATATTCTTTTGACTTATCCCTTATTTCACAATATTTTTTATTAATATGGATTTCTGATATTGATATGAATGTGAGGAACATTCCCTGAAAATTTGGTGGCCATACCTTTTATGGTTTTTATTTTATAAGCCAAAATATGAAATTAGATGGATATTTTTGGAATTGATTCGGACAATCCAGGAAAAAAATAGTTGGCACACTTGCACTAAACAATGGAAATGCGTGCCCTATCAAAATTGGAGAGGCTAGTGAAACATGCATGCAATATAAGTGAAGTACAGACTCCCCTATATCTCACCCTTCCCCACTCCCCATCCTTCAATGTTGGAGGGTCTCACGGACCTGTTGACAACATGGCTTGGTCCAACATTGAATTGGGGGAGCAGGGGAAGAGATATACCAAAAGACGGGCAAAGTGTGCCAACCTTTTTTCCTGGATTGTCCGAGTCAAATCCTAAATATTGCATCTGTTTTAGGTTTTTACTCAATAACTCTGGAACGGAATGTTGTATTAACTTCAGATTTCACACAAAAACATGTAAAGTATAGGGCTTTACGACTAGCAAAAAAAATTATAAAAATGTATTTGTTTATTTAGGGAGTGGTCATTAAAAACATCGCTAATGCCTGGTTTTGCGTCATGGCATGGGTCTGAAATTACTTGACAACGTTTTGGCAAGAAAGGAAGAATGATTTTTAAATGCAGTATTACATCGCATTGCTTCTAATGAAAATAATAAGTAAAAAGAACTGAATGAGCAATTTTCAACCAGCTATTATTACTTCAAATTAATGTAATTGCACCCGTATCATAGATAGGGCAAGGTTACGTATGTCTATATAAAAAACATCATCGTTGCGGCAATTATGGTGATATTTGTACAGGGCCGTAAAATAAAGGTAGAAATAGAGAAAAAAAAAAAGACGAACATTGGCAAAGATTAATAGAATGACAAATATAATATGATGAAGGATATTGTAAAATAATAATAATAAAGAAAAGAAAAAGAAATATAAATATATTCTGGGGCTCGAACCCGGGCACCTGCGCCTGTGTCATATGCCCTAACCATTGCGCCACAGAGCTCTGTGTATCTTCAACAGGCTTAAACTATAATATAATGCTATTCGAGATGCATGTATATAAATACACGCTCTACAGACGATATACAGTCCAAAAATCACATTTTAAGGCTTTTGTTTCATTAATTGTATATTTATCATATAGCAGGTGTTGGCTGACATTGTGCTCCACATTTAGTTTAGTTTTTGGCCGGGATAAATGCCTTCGGGACAAAAAACGAACGGTATACACGTCTTTGAAGAGTAAAGAATTCTAATATAATATTACTTTCCTTTCTTTTACAGACGTGTATATCGTTCGTTTTTTGTCCCAAAGTCATTTTCCTGGCCCAAAACTGAACTAAACGTGGAGCACAATGTCAGCCAACACCTGCTATATGATAAATATACAGTTAATGAAACAAATGCCGTAAAGTGTGATTTTTTGACTGTATATCGTCTGTTGAGCGTATATTTATATACGTGCATCTTCAATAGCATTTTATCAGAGCTTAATATTATTAATGTGAATTTTATATATTGATATGAATGTGAGCATTGCTCCCTGAAAATTTGGTGGCCATACCTATTATGCTTTTTATTTTATAAGCCATAATATGAATTTAGATGCATATTTTTGGACGAATTATCATAGCTTTAAACTACGAAAATAATCGGCAATCATATAATATTCTTTTGACTTATCCCTTATTTCACAATATTTTTTATTAATATGGATTTCTGATATTGATATGAATGTGAGGAACATTCCCTGAAAATTTGGTGGCCATACCTTTTATGGTTTTTATTTTATAAGCCAAAATATGAAATTAGATGGATATTTTTGGAATTGATTCGGACAATCCAGGAAAAAAATAGTTGGCACACTTGCACTAAACAATGGAAATGCGTGCCCTATCAAAATTGGAGAGGCTAGTGAAACATGCATGCAATATAAGTGAAGTACAGACTCCCCTATATCTCACCTTCCCCACTCCCCATCCTTCAATGTTGGAGGGTCTCACGGACCTGTTGACAACATGGCTTGGTCCAACATTGAATTGGGGGAGCAGGGGAAGATATACCAAAAGACGGGCAAAGTGTGCCAACCTTTTTTCCTGGATTGTCCGAGTCAAATCCTAAATATTGCATCTGTTTTAGGTTTTACTCAATAACTCTGGAACGGAATGTTGTATTAACTTCAGATTTCACACAAAAACATGTAAAGTATAGGGCTTTACGACTAGCAAAAAAATTATAAAAATGTATTTGTTTATTTAGGGAGTGGTCATTAAAAACATCGCTAATGCCTGGTTTTGCGTCATGGCATGGGTCTGAAATTACTTGACAACGTTTTGGCAAGAAAGGAAGAATGATTTTTAAATGCAGTATTACATCGCATTGCTTCTAATGAAAATAATAAGTAAAAAGAACTGAATGAGCAATTTTCAACCAGCTATTATTACTTCAAATTAATGTAATTGCACCCGTATCATAGATAGGGCAAGGTTACGTATGTCTATATAAAAAACATCATCGTTGCGGCAATTATGGTGATATTTGTACGGGGCCGTAAAATAAAGGTAGAAAAAAAAAAAAAAAAAGACGAACATTGGCAAAGATTAATAGAATGACAAATATAATATGATGAAGGATATTGTAAAATAATAATAATAAAGAAAAGAAAAAGAAATATAAATATATTCTGGGGCTCGAACCCGGGCACCTGCGCCTGTGTCAGATGCTCTAACCATTGCGCCACAGAGCTCTGTGTATCTTCAACAGGCTTAAACTATAATATAATGCTATTCGAGATGCATGTATATAAATACACGCTCTACAGACGATAAACAGTCCAAAAATCACATTTTTAAGGCTTTTGTTTCATTAATTGTATATTTATCATATAGCAGGTGTAGGCTGACATTGTGCTCCACATTTAGTTTAGTTTTTGGCCGGGATAAATGCCTTCGTGAAAAAAAACGAACGGTATACACGTCTTTGAAGAGTAAAGAATTTTAATATAATATTACTTTCCTTTCTTTTACAGACGTGTATATCGTTCGTTTTTGTCCCAAAGTCATTTATCCTGGCCCATAAACTAACGTGGAGCACAATGTCAACCAACACCTGCTATGATAAATATACAGTTAATGAAACAAATGCCGTAAAAGTGTGATTTTTGACTGTATATCGTCTGTTGAGCGTATATTTATATACGTGCATCTTCAATAACATTTATCAGAACTTAATATTATTAATGTGAATTTTATATATTGATATGAATGTGAGCATTGCTCCCTGAAAATTTGGTGGCCATACCTATTATGCTTTTTATTTTATAAGCCATAATATGAATTTAGATGCATATTTTTGGACGAATTATCATAGCTTTAAACTACGAAAATAATCGGCAATCATATAATATTCTTTTGACTTATCCCTTATTTCACAATATTTTTTATTAATATGGATTTCTGATATTGATATGAATGTGAGGAACATTCCCTGAAAATTTGGTGGCCATACCTTTTATGGTTTTTATTTTATAAGCCAAAATATGAAATTAGATGGATATTTTTTTTATTGATTCGGACAATCCAGGAAAAAAATAGTTGGCACACTTGCACTAAACAATGGAAATGCGTGCCCTATCAAAATTGGAGAGGCTAGTGAAACATGCATGCAATATAAGTGAAGTACAGACTCCCCCCCTATATCTCACCCTTCCCCACTCCCCATCCTTCAATGTTGGAGGGTCTCACGGACCTGTTGACAACATGGCTTGGTCCAACATTGAATTGGGGGAGCAGGGAAGAGATATACCAAAAGACGGGCAAAGTGTGCCAACCTTTTTTCCTGGATTGTCCGAGTCAAATCCTAAATATTGCAGCTGTTTTAGGTTTTTACTCAATAACACTGGAACGGAATGTTGTATTAACTTCAGATTTCACACAAAAACATGTAAAGTATAGGGCTTTACGACTAGCAAAAAAAAATTATAAAAATGTATTTGTTTATTTAGGGAGTGGTCATTAAAAACATCGCTAATGCCTGGTTTTGCGTCATGGCATGGGTCTGAAATTACTTGACAACGTTTTGGCAAGAAAGGAAGAATGATTTTTAAATGCAGTATTACATCGCATTGCTTCTAATGAAAATAATAAGTAAAAAGAACTGAATGAGCAATTTTCAACCAGCTATTATTACTTCAAATTAATGTAATTGCACCCGTATCATAGATAGGGCAAGGTTACGTATGTCTATATAAAAAACATCATCGTTGCGGCAATTATGGTGATATTTGTACGGGGCCGTAAAATAAAGGTAGAAATAGAGAAAAAAAAGACGAACATTGGCAAAGATTAATAGAATGACAAATATAATATGATGAAGGATATTGTAAAATAATAATAATAAAGAAAAGAAAAAGAAATATAAATATATTCTGGGGCTCGAACCCGGGCACCTGCGCCTGTGTCATATGCCCTAACCATTGCGCCACAGAGCTCTGTGTATCTTCAACAGGCTTAAACTATAATATAATGCTATTCGAGATGCATGTATATAAATACACGCTCTACAGACGATATACAGTCCAAAAATCACATTTTTAATGCTTTTGTTTCATTAATTATATTTATCATATAGCAGGTGTTGGCTGACATTGTGCTCCACATTTAGTTTAGTTTTGGCCGGGATAAATGCCTTCGGGACAAAAAAACGAACAGTATACACGTCTTTGAAGAGTAAAGAATTTTAATATAATATTACTTTCCTTTCTTTTACAGACGTGTATATCGTTCGTTTTTTTGTCCCAAAGTCATTTATCCTGGCCCAAAACTGAACTAAACGTGGAGCACAATGTCAGCCAACACCTGCTATATGATAAATATACAGTTAATGAAACAAATGCCGTAAAAGTGTGTGATTTTTGACTGTATATCGTCTGTTGAGCGTATATTTATATACGTGCATCTTCAATAACATTTTATCAGAGCTTAATATTATTAATGTGAATTTTATATATTGATATGAATGTGAGCATTGCTCCCTGAAAATTTGGTGGCCATACCTATTATGCTTTTTATTTTATAAGCCATAATATGAATTTAGATGCATATTTTTGGACGAATTATCATAGCTTTAAACTACGAAAATAATCGGCAATCATATAATATTCTTTTGACTTATCCCTTATTTCACAATATTTTTTTATTAATATGGATTTCTGATATTGATATGAATGTGAGGAACATTCCCTGAAAATTTGGTGGCCATACCTTTTATGGTTTTTATTTTATAAGCCAAAATATGAAATTAGATGGATATTTTTTTTTTGATTCGGACAATCCAGGAAAAAAATAGTTGGCACACTTGCACTAAACAATGGAAATGCGTGCCCTATCAAAATTGGAGAGGCTAGTGAAACATGCATGCAATATAAGTGAAGTACAGACTCCCCCTATATCTCACCTTCCCCACTCCCCATCCTTCAATGTTGGAGGGTCTCACGGACCTGTTGACAACATGGCTTGGTCCAACATTGAATTGGGGGAGCGGCGGAAGAGATATACCAAAAGACGGGCAAAGTGTGCCAACCTTTTTTTCCTGGATTGTCCGAGTCAAATCCTAAATATTGCATCTGTTTTAGGTTTTACTCAATAACTCTGGAACGGAATGTTGTATTAACTTCAGATTTCACACAAAAACATGTAAAGTATAGGGCTTTACGACTAGCAAAAAAAATTATAAAAATGTATTTGTTTATTTAGGGAGTGGTCATTAAAAACATCGCTAATGCCTGGTTTTGCGTCATGGCATGGGTCTGAAATTACTTGACAACGTTTTGGCAAGAAAGGAAGAATGATTTTTAAATGCAGTATTACATCGCATTGCTTCTAATGAAAATAATAAGTAAAAAGAACTGAATGAGCAATTTTCAACCAGCTATTATTACTTCAAATTAATGTAATTGCACCCGTATCATAGATAGGGCAAGGTTACGTATGTCTATATAAAAAACATCATCGTTGCGGCAATTATGGTGATATTTGTACAGGGCCGTAAAATAAAGGTAGAAATAGAGAAAAAAAAAGACGAACATTGGCAAAGATTAATAGAATGACAAATATAATATGATGAAGGATATTGTAAAAATAATAATAATAAAGAAAAGAAAAAGAAATATAAATATATTCTGGGGCTCGAACCCGGGCACCTGCGCCTGTGTCATATGCCCTAACCATTGCGCCACAGAGCTCTGTGTATCTTCAACAGGCTTAAACTATAATATAATGCTATTCGAGATGCATGTATATAAATACACGCTCTACAGACGATATACAGTCCAAAAATCACAGTTTTAAGGCTTTTGTTTCATTAATTGTATATTTATCATAGCAGGTGTTGGCTGACATTGTGCTCCACATTTAGTTTAGTTTTTGGCCGGGATAAATGCCTTCGGGACAAAAAACGAACGGTATACACGTCTTTGAAGAGTAAAGAATTTTAATATAATATTACTTTCCTTTCTTTTACAGACGTGTATATCGTTCGTTTTTGTCCCAAAGTCATTTATCCTGGCCCAAAACTGAACTAAACGTGAGCACAATGTCAGCCAACACCTGCTATATGATAAATATACAGTTAATGAAACAAATGCCGTAAAAGTGTGATTTTTTTATTTTATATCGTCTGTTGAGCGTATATTTATATACGTGCATCTTCAATAGCATTTTATCAGAGCTTAATATTATTAATGTGAATTTTATATATTGATATGAATGTGAGCATTGCTCCCTGAAAATTTGGTGGCCATACCTATTATGCTTTTTATTTTATAAGCCATAATATGAATTTAGATGCATATTTTTGGACGAATTATCATAGCTTTAAACTACGAAAATAATCGGCAATCATATAATATTCTTTTGACTTATCCCTTATTTCACAATATTTTTTATTAATATGGATTTCTGATATTGATATGAATGTGAGGAACATTCCCTGAAAATTTGGTGGCCATACCTTTTATGGTTTTTATTTTATAAGCCAAAATATGAAATTAGATGGATATTTTTGGAATTGATTCGGACAATCCAGGAAAAAATAGTTGGCACACTTGCACTAAACAATGGAAATGCGTGCCCTATCAAAATTGGAGAGGCTAGTGAAACATGCATGCAATATAAGTGAAGTACAGACTCCCCCTATATCTCACCTTCCCCACTCCCCATCCTTCAATGTTGGAGGGTCTCACGGACCTGTTGACAACATGGCTTGGTCCAACATTGAATTGGGGAGCGGGGAAGAGATATACCAAAAGACGGGCAAAGTGTGCCAACCTTTTTTCCTGGATTGTCCGAGTCAAATCCTAAATATTGCATCTGTTTTAGGTTTTACTCAATAACTCTGGAACGGAATGTTGTATTAACTTCAGATTTCACACAAAAACATGTAAAGTATAGGGCTTTACGACTAGCAAAAAAAAATTATAAAAATGTATTTGTTTATTTAGGGAGTGGTCATTAAAAACATCGCTAATGCCTGGTTTTGCGTCATGGCATGGGTCTGAAATTACTTGACAACGTTTTGGCAAGAAAGGAAGAATGATTTTTAAATGCAGTATTACATCGCATTGCTTCTAATGAAAATAATAAGTAAAAAGAACTGAATGAGCAATTTTCAACCAGCTATTATTACTTCAAATTAATGTAATTGCACCCGTATCATAGATAGGGCAAGGTTACGTATGTCTATATAAAAAACATCATCGTTGCGGCAATTATGGTGATATTTGTACGGGGCCGTAAAATAAAGGTAGAAATAGAGAAAAAAAAAGACGAACATTGGCAAAGATTAATAGAATGACAAATATAATATGATGAAGGATATTGTAAAATAATAATAATAAAGAAAAGAAAAAGAAATATAAATATATTCTGGGGCTCGAACCCGGGCACCTGCGCCTGTGTCATATGCCCTAACCATTGCGCCACAGAGCTCTGTGTATCTTCAACAGGCTTAAACTATAATATAATGCTATTCGAGATGCATGTATATAAATACACGCTCTACAGACGATATATAGTCCAAAAATCACATTTTTAAGGCTTTTGTTTCATTAATTGTATATTTATCATATAGCAGGTGTTGGCTGACATTGTGCTCCACATTTAGTTTAGTTTTGGCCGGGATAAATGCCTTCGGGACAAAAACGAACGGTATACACGTCTTTGAAGAGTAAAGAATTTTAATATAATATTACTTTCCTTTCTTTTACAGACGTGTATATCGTTCGTTTTTGTCCCAAAGTCATTTATCCTGGCCCAAAACTGAACTAAACGTGGAGCACAATGTCAGCCAACACCTGCTATATGATAAATATACAGTTAATGAAACAAATGCCGTAAAAGTGTGATTTTTGACTGTATATCGTCTGTTGAGCGTATATTTATATACGTGCATCTTCAATAGCATTTTATCAGAGCTTAATATTATTAATGTGAATTTTATATATTGATATGAATGTGAGCATTGCTCCCTGAAAATTTGGTGGCCATACCTATTATGCTTTTTATTTTATAAGCCATAATATGAATTTAGATGCATATTTTTGGACGAATTATCATAGCTTTAAACTACGAAAATAATCGGCAATCATATAATAATATTCTTTTGACTTATCCCTTATTTCACAATATTTTTTTATTAATATGGATTTCTGATATTGATATGAATGTGAGGAACATTCCCTGAAAATTTGGTGGCCATACCTTTTATGGTTTTTATTTTATAAGCCAAAATATGAAATTAGATGGATATTTTTGGAATTGATTCGGACAATCCAGGAAAAAAATAGTTGGCACACTTGCACTAAACAATGGAAATGCGTGCCCTATCAAAATTGGAGAGGCTAGTGAAACATGCATGCAATATAAGTGAAGTACAGACTCCCCCCTATATCTCACCCTTCCCCACTCCCCATCCTTCAATGTTGGAGGGTCTCACGGACCTGTTGACAACATGGCTTGGTCCAACATTGAATTGGGGGAGCGGGGGAAGAGATATACCAAAAGACGGGCAAAGTGTGCCAACCTTTTTTCCTGGATTGTCCGAGTCAAATCCTAAATATTGCATCTGTTTTAGGTTTTACTCAATAACTCTGGAACGGAATGTTGTATTAACTTCAGATTTCACACAAAAACATGTAAAGTATAGGGCTTTACGACTAGCAAAAAAAATTATAAAAATGTATTTGTTTATTTAGGGAGTGGTCATTAAAAACATCGCTAATGCCTGGTTTTGCGTCATGGCATGGGTCTGAAATTACTTGACAACGTTTTGGCAAGAAAGGAAGAATGATTTTTAAATGCAGTATTACATCGCATTGCTTCTAATGAAAATAATAAGTAAAAAGAACTGAATGAGCAATTTTCAACCAGCTATTATTACTTCAAATTAATGTAATTGCACCCGTATCATAGATAGGGCAAGGTTACGTATGTCTATATAAAAAACATCATCGTTGCGGCAATTATGGTGATATTTGTACAGGGCCGTAAAATAAAGGTAGAAATAGAGAAAAAAAAAAAGACGAACATTGGCAAAGATTAATAGAATGACAAATATAATATGATGAAGGATATTGTAAAATAATAATAATAAAGAAAAGAAAAAGAAATATAAATATATTCTGGGGCTCGAACCCGGGCACCTGCGCCTGTGTCATATGCCCTAACCATTGCGCCACAGAGCTCTGTGTATCTTCAACAGGCTTAAACTATAATATAATGCTATTCGAGATGCATGTATATAAATACACGCTCTACAGACGATATACAGTCCAAAAATCACATTTTTAAGGCTTTTGTTTCATTAATTGTATATTTATCATATAGCAGGTGTTGGCTGACATTGTGCTCCACATTTAGTTTAGTTTTTGGCCGGGATAAATGCCTTCGGGTCAAAAAACGAACGGTATACACGTCTTTGAAGAGTAAAGAATTTTAATATAATATTACTTTCCTTTCTTTTACAGACGTGTATATCGTTCGTTTTTTTTTTTTAGTTCATTTATCCTGGCCCAAAACTGAACTAAACGTGGAGCACAATGTCAGCCAACACCTGCTATATGATAAATATACAGTTAATGAAACAAATGCCGTAAAAGTGTGATTTTTTTTTTTTTTTCGTCTGTTGAGCGTATATTTATATACGTGCATCTTCAATAGCATTTTATCAGAGCTTAATATTATTAATGTGAATTTTATATATTGATATGAATGTGAGCATTGCTCCCTGAAAATTTGGTGGCCATACCTATTATGCTTTTTTATTTTATAAGCCATAATATGAATTTAGATGCATATTTTTGGACGAATTATCATAGCTTTAAACTACGAAAATAATCGGCAATCATATAATATTCTTTTGACTTATCCCTTATTTCACAATATTTTTTATTAATATGGATTTCTGATATTGATATGAATGTGAGGAACATTCCCTGAAAATTTGGTGGCCATACCTTTTATGGTTTTTATTTTATAAGCCAAAATATGAAATTAGATGGATATTTTTGGAATTGATTCGGACATGTCCGAGTCAAATCCTAAATATTGCATCTGTTTTAGGTTTTACTCAATAACTCTGGAACGGAATGTTGTATTAACTTCAGATTTCACACCAAAACATGTAAAGTATAGGGCTTTACGACTAGCAAAAAAAATTATAAAAATGTATTTGTTTATTTAGGGAGTGGTCATTAAAAACATCGCTAATGCCTGGTTTTGCGTCATGGCATGGGTCTGAAATTACTTGACAACGTTTTGGCAAGAAAGGAAGAATGATTTTTAAATGCAGTATTACATCGCATTGCTTCTAATGAAAATAATAAGTAAAAAGAACTGAATGAGCAATTTTCAACCAGCTATTATTACTTCAAATTAATGTAATTGCACCCGTATCATAGATAGGGCAAGGTTACGTATGTCTATATAAAAAACATCATCGTTGCGGCAATTATGGTGATATTTGTACAGAGCCGTAAAATAAAGGTAGAAATAGAGAAAAAAAAAAGACGAACATTGGCAAAGATTAATAGAATGACAAATATAATATGATGAAGGATATTGTAAAATAATAATAATAAAGAAAAGAAAAAGAAATATAAATATATTCTGGGGCTCGAACCCGGGCACCTGCGCCTGTGTCATATGCCCTAACCATTGCGCCACAGAGCTCTGTGTATCTTCAACAGGCGTAAACTATAATATAATGTTATTCGAGATGCATGTATATAAATACACGCTCTACAGACGATATACAGTCAAAATCACATTTTTAAGGCTTTTGTTTCATTAATTGTATATTTATCATATAGCAGGTGTTGGCTGACATTGTGCTCCACATTTAGTTTAGTTTTTGGCCGGGATAAATGCATTAGAGACAAAAAACGAACGGTATACACGTCTTTGAAGAGTAAAGAATTTTAATATAATATTACTTTCCTTTCTTTTACAGACGTGTATATCGTTCGTTTTTGTCCCAAAGTCATTTATCCTGGCCCAAAACTGTACTAAACGTGGAGCACAAGGTCAGCCAACACCTGCTATATGATAAATATACAGTTAATGAAACAAATGCCGTAAAAGTGTGATTTTTGACTGTATATCGTCTGTTGAGCGTATATTTATATACGTGCATCTTCAATAGCATTTTATCAGAGCTTAATATTATTAATGTGAATTTTATATATTGATATGAATGTGAGCATTGCTCCTGAAAATTTGGTGGCCATACCTATTATGCTTTTTATTTTATAAGCCATAATATGAATTTAGATGCATATTTTTGGACGAATTATCATAGCTTTAAACTACGAAAATAATCGGCAATCATATAATATTCTTTTGACTTATCCCTTATTTCACAATATTTTTTATTAATATGGATTTCTGATATTGATATGAATGTGAGGAACATTCCCTGAAAATTTGGTGGCCATACCTTTTATGGTTTTTATTTTATAAGCCAAAATATGAAATTAGATGGATATTTTTGGAATTGATTCGGACATGTCCGAGTCAAATCCTAAATATTGCATCTGTTTTAGGTTTGTACGCAATAACTCTGGAACGGAATGTTGTATTAACTTCAGATTTCACACAAAAACATGTAAAGTATAGGGCTTTACGACTAGCAAAAAAATTATAAAAATGTATTTGTTTATTTAGGGAGTGGTCATTAAAAACATCGCTAATGCCTGGTTTTGCGTCATGGCATGGGTCTGAAATTACTTGACAACGTTTTGGCAAGAAAGGAAGAATGAATTTTAAATGCAGTATTACATCGCATTGCTTCTAATGAAAATAATAAGTAAAAAGAACTGAATGAGCAATTTTCAACCAGCTATTATTACTTCAAATTAATGTAATTGCACCCGTATCATAGATAGGGCAAGGTTACGTATGTCTATATAAAAACATCATCGTTGCGGCAATTATGGTGATATTTGTACAGGGCCGTAAAATAAAGGTAGAAATAGAGAAAAAAAAAAAGACGAACATTGGCAAAGATTAATAGAATGACAAATATAATATGATGAAGGATATTGTAAAATAATAATAATAAAGAAAAGAAAAGAAATATAAATATATTCTGGGGCTCGAACCCGGGCACCTGCGCCTGTGTCATATGCCCTAACCATTGCGCCACAGAGCTCTGTGTATCTTCAACAGGCTTAAACTATAATATAATGCTATTCGAGATGCATGTATATAAATACACGCTCTACAGACGATATACAGTCCAAAAATCACATTTTAAGGCTTTTGTTTCATTAATTGTATATTTATCATATAGCAGGTGTTGGCTGACATTGTGCTCCACATTTAGTTTAGTTTTTGGCCGGGATAAATGCCTTCGGGAAAAAAAACGAACGGTATACACGTCTTTGAAGAGTAAAGAATTTTAATATAATATTACTTTCCTTTCTTTTACAGACGTGTATATCGTTCGTTTTTGTCCCAAAGTCATTTATCCTGGCCCAAAACTGAACTAAACGTGAGCACAATGTCAGCCAACACCTGCTATATGATAAATATACAGTTAATGAAACAAATGCCGTAAAAGTGTGATTTTTTGACTGTATATCGTCTGTTGAGCGTATATTTATATACGTGCATCTTCAATAGCATTTTATCAGAGCTTAATATTATTAATGTGAATTTTATATATTGATATGAATGTGAGCATTGCTCCCTGAAAATTTGGTGGCCATACCTATTATGCTTTTTTATTTTATAAGCCATAATATGAATTTAGATGCATATTTTGGACGAATTATCATAGCTTTAAACTACGAAAATAATCGGCAATCATATAATATTCTTTTGACTTATCCCTTATTTCACAATATTTTTTATTAATATGGATTTCTGATATTGATATGAATGTGAGGAACATTCCCTGAAAATTTGGTGGCCATACCTTTTATGGTTTTTATTTTATAAGCCAAAATATGAAATTAGATGGATATTTTTGGAATTGATTCGGACATGTCCGAGTCAAATCCTAAATATTGCATCTGTTTTAGGTTTTACTCAATAACTCTGGAACGGAATGTTGTATTAACTTCAGATTTCACACAAAAACATGTAAAGTATAGGGCTTTACGACTAGCAAAAAAAATTATAAAAATGTATTTGTTTATTTAGGGAGTGGTCATTAAAAACATCGCTAATGCCTGGTTTTGCGTCATGGCATGGGTCTGAAATTACTTGACAACGTTTTGGCAAGAAAGGAAGAATGATTTTTAAATGCAGTATTACATCGCATTGCTTCTAATGAAAATAATAAGTAAAAAGAACTGAATGAGCAATTTTCAACCAGCTATTATTACTTCAAATTAATGTAATTGCACCCGTATCATAGATAGGGCAAGGTTACGTATGTCTATATAAAAAACATCATCGTTGCGGCAATTATGGTGATATTTGTACAGGGCCGTAAAATAAAGGTAGAAATAGAGAAAAAAAAAGACGAACATTGGCAAAGATAAATAGAATGACAAATATAATATGATGAAGGATATTGTAAAATAATAATAATAAAGAAAAGAAAAAAGAAATATAAATATATTCTGGGGCTCGAACCCGGGCACCTGCGCCTGTGTCATATGCCTAACCATTGCGCCACAGAGCTCTGTGTATCTTCAACAGGCTTAAACTATAATATAATGCTATTCGAGATGCATTTATATAAATACACGCTCTACAGACGATATACAGTCCAAAATCACATTTTAAGGCTTTTGTTTCATTAATTGTATATTTATCATATAGCAGGTGTTGGCTGACATTGTGCTCCACATTTAGTTTAGTTTTTGGCCGGGATAAATGCCTTCGGGAAAAAAACGAACGGTATACACGTCTTTGAAGAGTAAAGAATTTTAATATAATATTACTTTCCTTTCTTTTACAGACGTGTATATCGTTCGTTTTTTGTCCCAAAGTCATTTATCCTGGCCCAAAACTGAACTAAACGTGGAGCACAATGTCAGCCAACACCTGCTATATGATAAATATACAGTTAATGAAACAAATGCCGTAAAAGTGTGATTTTTGACTGTATATCGTCTGTTGAGCGTATATTTATATACGTGCATCTTCAATAGCATTTTATCAGAGCTTAATATTATTAATGTGAATTTTATATATTGATATGAATGTGAGCATTGCTCCCTGAAAATTTGGTGGCCATACCTATTATGCTTTTTATTTTATAAGCCATAATATGAATTTAGATGCATATTTTTGGACGAATTATCATAGCTTTAAACTACGAAAATAATCGGCAATCATATAATATTCTTTTGACTTATCCCTTATTTCACAATATTTTTTATTAATATGGATTTCTGATATTGATATGAATGTGAGGAACATTCCCTGAAAATTTGGTGGCCATACCTTTTATGGTTTTTATTTTATAAGCCAAAATATGAAATTAGATGGATATTTTTGGAATTGATTCGGACATGTCCGAGTCAAATCCTAAATATTGCATCTGTTTTAGGTTTTTACTCAATAACTCTGGAACGGAATGTTGTATTAACTTCAGATTTCACACAAAAACATGTAAAGTATAGGGCTTTACGACTAGCAAAAAAAATTATAAAAATGTATTTGTTTATTTAGGGAGTGGTCATTAAAAACATCGCTAATGCCTGGTTTTGCGTCATGGCATGGGTCTGAAATTACTTGACAACGTTTTGGCAAGAAAGGAAGAATGATTTTTAAATGCAGTATTACATCGCATTGCTTCTAATGAAAATAATAAGTAAAAAGAACTGAATGAGCAATTTTCAACCAGCTATTATTACTTCAAATTAATGTAATTGCACCCGTATCATAGATAGGGCAAGGTTACGTATGTCTATATAAAAAACATCATCGTTGCGGCAATTATGGTGATATTTGTACAGGGCCGTAAAATAAAGGTAGAAAGAGAAAAAAAAAGACGAACATTGGCAAAGATTAATAGAATGACAAATATAATATGATGAAGGATATTGTAAAATAATAATAATAAAGAAAAGAAAAAGAAATATAAATATAAATATATTCTGGGGCTCGAACCCGGGCACCTGCGCCTGTGTTTTTTCCTGGATTGTAGTTTAATTTCTCGCTGGAGTCAAGGACACCATCAGGAAACATTTACCACAAGGAAACAGAGGCATCCATACGGAATACTAAATCCTCAATAACGTACATCAATGTGGATTTGTGTATTACACTTCGGGACATCTAGAGAGCAATTTGGAAGAAAACAACACAATAATGTCGCTACATTTGAATTGAAGCATATATTTAATACATTTTTAGAACAATGAGTATGCAATCTGCGTCATTAAACGTAAGTTTACTTTTGGTTGATCCCTATATTGTCTACGTGTTTCAAGGTTACCGCTGTTATTAAATGCCCGTTAAACAGCTAACACATAACGGAAGTGTGTCTTGAGCGATTAAATATGAAACCAGGTAATTCACATGGCATACGAGCGTTGTACTACGTATTATCACGCAGCATCACGCAGCATCACGTGTCACTGTACGCCCGCTTAGACAGTAAAGAAGTTCGATATTTTATAGCATCAAGTATCTGTTTTACCGTGTAGATATTACGCTAATCTTTGCTCAGGGCTCAGAATTCTACTCATAATGTTATAACTATAACCCACTCTAAAAATTGTTTCCGAAGTGAAAAGGACGACCGCAAAAGTTATAGGAACAGGTTAAGGGATCTAAAATGAGCGTTTATTGCGTTTCGACAGTATTTTTTGTGGGACATGAGAGCACATCAGACCTATCGAATTGCATTCTGAATACGAAGCATGTCTTTCTGATA